>NW_027507786.1:23269359-23327365 GCF_037356315.1 Lithobates pipiens | reverse complement strand
GAGGGAGGTTTCAGGAAATAAATAAAATAAATAAAAAAAAACTAAGAAAAATAATGGTCAGCGCCCATCTGCAGCCTTATCATTGCCATCAGTGCAGCCTCATCAATGCCCATCTGCAGCCTGGAGGGGACAGGGAGGAGGAGGGCGGGACGAACGCCGACAGATTACATACAGGAGAATCTCCTATGATAAGACAGCACAGTGGTCCAATGGCAGTCCAGGAGACGGGATTTCCTATTACAGAGGCCGCCAACTAAACAGGAGATTCTCACTGTATGTAATCTGATGGAGGCTTGTCCCCCACCCCCGCCCCCTTCGAGGCAGATGAAATTGAAGTATCGGTGAATATCACCAGGGCCGCTGATAGAAATCATGGGGCCCCGTACAGCTTACCTGACGGGGCCCCCCTTCAGCTCCACCCTGGCCTCGCCCCTGGTCCCTCCTCAGCCCCGCCCCTGGCCCCTCCTTCAGCCCCACCCTGCCCCTGGCCCCTCCCCAGACCCCACCTTGAAACAAATGCAGGTTTGTCTACAAGTGATAGTCATGGGTGGTCTGTAGCACATTATGGCATTGGCGGCACGGGTGGCACTGTCTCTGCAGGCAGCACAAGCGTTATGGGCCATAACGCATGTGCTACTGGCAGATAGTGCCAGCCGTGAGACTAATGGCATAACGCATGTGCTACTTGCTGACAGCGCCACCCATGCCACCAATGCCATATTGTGCTGCAGACAGTGCCATTGGCAGCATGGGTGGCACTGTCTCTGCAGGCATCACATGCGTTATGACATTAGCGTCATGGGTGGCACTGTCTGCAGCACAATATGGCATTGGCGGCATGGGTGGCACTGTCTGCAGGGGCATAACGCATGTGCTACCTGCAGACAGTGCCGCCCATGCCACCAATGCCCCAAATAGTCCCTCCCCTGCCACCACCTAGTCTGCGGATAGCTATCTGCACCAAAAAAAAAAAAAAAAAACTTAAAAATAACCGGGGGGTGGTTTGGGCTATTTGGTTGGTAGTTGATTCAGACGGACTCTGATCGGCCATGGCTGGAGGATTTTTTTTATATTAATTATTTATCTGCTCAGCTTGCCTGGGCCCCGCTGCTGGCAGGGCCCGGTACAACAGGGCCAGTTGTACTGGCCTATCAGCGGCCCTGAATATCACGCACAAACTATTTACAGCCGATTTTCATGGTGAAAAAGTGCTTATTATACTCCAATAAATACAGTAATTATTAAACTTGTCCAGTGCTGCACTGCTCAGGAGTCGGCCCTTCGCAGGTCCTGGGTCAGCCTCCGTCTATAGTTCTATCTCACACGTTCCTGGAAAACGAGGCTCCTCAATGGGGGGGGGTGTTGTAGCAATTACCCGCTGGATCCTGGAGAGTGCTCATATGTTCATCAGCACACCAAGGATCTACAATCACCATCCAAAAGGTTTTTATTGCAGAGATCACAGAGACGAGCGCAACGTTTCGGAGTCACGCAGAACCCCTTCGTCAGGCATGTCTGATGAAGGGGTCCTGCCTGAGGCCGAAACATTGCGCTTGTCTTTGTGATGTAATCTCTGCAGTAAAAACCTTGGGACAAGGTTCTAGGTCAGCTCCCATGTCCGGTCCCATCCCAGGAAGAGATAGAAAGGGAAACAGATATTCAGGCTGAGGGCTAGTGACTTGATCAGTACAAAGATTTTCCTGCTGAGAAGAGACAACAGGAGCAATGCCTTGGCACAGGTCACCTGACCTGCTGCCCCCGGAAGACCATCCTGTAGGCAATACAGCAACAGGTATGGCGACTGTCGATTTGGCTCTGATTGGTTGTTACAGGGCAACGCAGACAGTTCCAGGGTCAGACATGTGGAGGAATGAAGTTCAGCTTGGCTTGCTGGTGTGACAGTTCAGTGGCAGGGTCTCTGTCCACGCCGGGTCCCGTCCGTCAGTCCTGAGCGTCTCCCCTTACCTTGATGTCCTCTATATCCGCCGCCTGCATCTTCTCTCTGAAGTGTTTGTCAGTTTCTAGAATTTCCACCACCTGCCGGAAGTATCGGTCATAATAGAGTCCCGTGTCCTGGAAGAGAGAGCGCCAAAATTAGTCACTTACCGCTACGCATCAATAATCACCCCACCCCGAGGGCACCAACCTCACCATTCCTATACAGGGGGGTAAATACTGACCGTCTCCCTGCAGATTGCGTAAGCTTGCTCACTTACATAGAAATGAAGGGTCTATAATTTTTATATGATAGAGACAGAATATCAACCAAAAATCCAGGAAAGAAAAAAATCAGCATGATACAAAATGGTTATAAATTGAGTTGCAGTTCAGTGAGTAAAATAAGTATTTGATCCCTGAGCAAAATATAACTTGGAGAACCCCTTGTTGGTGATCACAGAGGTCAGACGTTTCTTGTAGGTGGTGATGAGGTTTCCACATCTCAGGAGGGATTTTCTCCTCTCTTCTCTACAGATCTTCTCTAAATCCTTAAGGTTTCTTGGCAACTCGAAGTTTCAGCTCCTCCATACATTTCTATAGGATAAGGTCTGGGGACTGGCTAGGCCACTCCATGACCTTAATGTGCTTCTTCTTGAGCCACCCCTTGGTTGTCTTGGTGGTATGTTTTGGGTCATTGTCATGCTGGAAGACCCGTCCATGACCCATCTTCAGTGTTCTGGATGAGGGAAGAAGGTTCTCCTCCAAGATCTTACAATACATGACCCCGTCCATTGGACCCTCAATGGGGCAAAGTTGGCCTGGACCTTTATCAGAGAAACCGCCCCAAAGCATCATGTTCCCCCCCTCCGTGTGTGACTGTAGGGATTGGGTTCTTAGGGTCATAGTCAGCATTGCGTTAATGCCAAAGAGCTTAATTTTGGTCTCATCTGACCAGAGAACTTTCTCCAAATTCCTTTTCTAAATCATTTAGATGTTCATTAGCAGACTTCAGATGGACCTGTACATGTGTCTCCTGAGGAGGGGGACCCTGTACATGTGTCTTCCTGAGGAGGGGGGACCTGTACAGTGTCTTCCTGAGGAGGGACCTGTACACGGTGTCTTCCTGAGGAGGGGACCTGTACATGTGTCTTCCTGAGGAGGGGACCTGTACATGTGTCTTCCTGAGGAGGGGACCTGTACATGTGTCTTCCTGAGGAGGGGACCTGTACATGTGTCTTCTGAGGAGGGACCTGTACATGTGTCTTCCTGAGGAGGGACCTGTACATGTGTCTTCCTGAGGAGGGACCTGTACACGTGTCTTCCTGAGGAGGGGGACCTGTACACGTGTCTTCCTGAGGAGGGGGACCTGTACACGTGTCTTCCTGAGGAGGGGACCTGTACACGTGTCTTCCTGAGGAGGGGACCTGTACACGTGTCTTCCTGAGGAGGGGACCTGTACACGTGTCTTCCTGAGGAGGGACCTGTACATGTGTCTTCCTGAGGAGGGACCTGTACACGTGTCTTCCTGAGGAGGGGGACCTGTACATGTGTCTTCCCTGAGGAGGGGGACCTGTACTGTGTCTTCCTGAGGAGGGGGACCTGTACATGTGTCTTCCTGAGGAGGGGGGACCTGTACATGTGTCTTCCTGAGGAGGGGGACCTGTACATGTGTCTTCCTGAGGAGGGGGACCTGTACATGTGTCTTCCTGAGGAGGGGGACCTGTACATGTGTCTTCCTGAGGAGGGGGACCTGTACATGTGTCTTCCTGAGGAGGGGGACCTGTACATGTGTCTTCCTGAGGAGGGGGACCTGTACATGTGTCTTCCAGAGGAGGGGGACCTGTACATGTGTCTTCCTGAGGAGGGGGACCTTGCGGGGGCTGCAGGATTTCAATCCATGGCGGTGTATTGGTGTCACCAATGGTTTGTTTGGTGACTGTGGTCCCAACTGCCTTGAGATTCTTCACAAGCTCCTCCCATGTAGTTCTGGGCGGATCCCTCACTTTTCTCATGACCATCCTCACCCCATGAGGAGAAATCTTCCATGGAGCTCCAGACTGAGGACAATTGATGATTATTTTGTATTTCTTCCATTTGTGAATAATCTCTCCAACACTCGTCTCCTCTCACCAAGCTTCTTGCTGATGGTCTTGTAGCCCATTCCAGCCTTGTGCAGGTCTCCAATCTCTCCCCGACCTCCTCTGACAGGTCTTTGCTCTTCCCCATGATGGTGAGGATTGGAGGGAAGGGATTCTGTGGACAGGAGTCTTCTATACACATAACGAGTTGTCGTTAGGAGAACCTTCTTACATTGACAGGACTGATCTGTGCACCACATGAGCACCTACTGGAGCCAGTCTGTGGGGGGGAGGGGTATTGTTGGTTGGTTGGGGATCAAATACTTATTTCACTCCATTTATAACATTTGTATTGTGTGTTTTTTTCTGGATTTTGGTTGATCTTCTGTCTCCATCATATAAAATACATCTCTGATAACAATTATAGACCCTTCATTTCTAATGTAAGTGGGGAACACTTACACCATCTGCAGAGGAGCAAGTGCCAGTGCTTACATTACCCGGATTAGACAACCAAAAATGTATCCCATAATAATCAGCCTATTTCAACCTCAACACCGTAGAGGTAGGAGGTGTGTGTGTGGGGGGGGGGGGGGGTTGAGTCCCTGGCACACTGTACAGGTGAGGGGGGGGGGGGAGGGTGTTTCCCCGGCATACTGTACAGGTGGGGGGGGCATGTAGGGACAGCAGAGGGGAGAATGAACCCCAATAGTCATCTGTGGGGGGGCAGCAGAGACGAGGATAGAGAGAGAGAAATATAAAAATGTGGATTACAGCAGGGCCCGACAAATCCCAATTTGTATCGCCCCACATCGGGAAAATAAAGTTCTCGTGCCGGGCAGGCAATTTATTTTTCTATACTTGGGGGGGGGGGGGGAAACACGCAATCCCACGAGGGCCGGGAATGGCACAGCGGGTACTGCAGGTAGAGGGGAGGGAGGAGCGCAGACACGTCCGTTCTCCTCCCCGTCGTGTTCCTGACCCGGAAGGGATGTGTATGATGTCACTTCCAGGTCCCACATGACAGTTTCCCCAACCAGTAGTATGGCCGGGATAGAATGTTCTGCAGGGCGATGTGCATTACATTCAGGGGAGCACAGAGGAGACATTGGTGGCCCTTTAGACCCCGGAAGTCTCATTAAAGAAAATCTTTCATAATAAAACAAACAAAAAAAAACAAACACCAACACACACACACCGCCCAAACCCCCACTGACTTATTTCTTCTCAATTGTTATAAAAATGAAAGTTCCACCCAAGCACATAAAATCATAAAATCACCCCTAACCCCCCCCCCTCCCAAATTTGAGCCCCCCCCATTCGTTTACATCTGTGGGTGGGGGGGGGGCCTCAAATTTGGGAGGGGGGGGTTAGGGGTGATTTTATGTGCTTGGGTGGAACTTTCATTTTTATAACATCTATTGCACCTGAACATCTATTGCGATACACGCGTTGCACATCGCCACATGCACACGCACACACACACACACACACACACGGGCTCCCAGATTCAGAGCCGGATTGTCACATCCAGACCTTCACTTACCGGATATTCAGCCTTCTGTGCTTCCTCCGGGGTCCCCACCTTCACTTTGGTCTTATCGGTGTCTATAGGTACCGCCTGCGCCCTCACCAGGATATACGCCAACAGCAACCCGCCGAGTCCCGCCCATCGCATCTGAGGAGAGAAACGGGCCGCGTTCAGGAAGACATTTATAACTGTGTGTGGGAACAATACCACCATTTATGGGTGACAACTACTACATGAATAAAAGTAACAAATACAAATAACCATAATAAATACATCCAATAAATATTAGGCAATAAATAATTAACCCTTAAAAAAATAAAGCAAAATCTATAAAAAGTTCCAAAACTGTTCATTGCAACAAGAAAACTCAACACATCCACAAATAAAGAGCTCAAAGCCCCAATGTGCGTCTTCTTAGTGTATCCTCCACCCACAAATAACGACAATTCATGCACAGCGTACAGTTTGTGATGTCATAGTATATACCCCGCCTTCCTAATCCAAGAGAAAAGTTCAAATAAATCACCCTCCATCTCCCACAGAGTTAAACCACCACACCTGTTATCTCCCCGTATAGGGAGAAAATAAAAAAGGCTCCAAATAATAATCAAATCATTTTGTTTTATTGCTAAAAAGACAGTACAGCGCACTTCCATTGTGAGGCGTCCCCCCCGATGCCGAGGAGAACGCGCATTTCACTCACAAACACCATCAGCTCCAGCCACTAAACCAGGCCGCATGGGATGACATCATCCCACAAAAAGCTCTTCTCTACGCGTTTCAACGTGACTGAAGACGACATTGAAGCGCGTAGGGCAGAGCGTTTCCTTTAAAAATCCATCTTAAAACTACATGTCGATCCATCACCTGCCTGGCCAGAGTGACAAATCGCAGAGCAGCACTCTGGCCCCAAAAGAAGCTTGTGTTCTTTTAAGCAATGCGTGTTGCAATTGCAGCCAATTCAATGCGTGACAATTGTGGCAAAATCACTCTGTGGTTGAAGTGCCATTAAATAGCACTGGCATCGCTCATGTGTCCCGTGTTGTGCAGCGATTTGGAATCGTGGCGGTTCCACGTGCGATCAGACGTGAATGGAGGAGACTAAATGTCAGGTGACATGTGCAGAACGGAAATATTCGTTTTGTTTGGTATAGAGTTATTATGTTACCAAATTCCTTATGGAATTTGTTTACTTCCTTTAGAAAGTAAACAAAAGACCCGATCAGAGCACGCAGCCCAGCAGATCAGAAAAGAGGGGTGCTCTGAGATGAGGGCCCCCTGCCCCAAACCCCCCCTCCTCCTCATGTTCAGGGCATGTAGCCTGGTATGGTTCATGGGGGGGGGGGGGGGGGTTGTGCGCTCACCCCCCTCCCCCATTTTTCTGACCTGCCAGGCTGCATGCTCGGATAAGGGTGTGGTGTCGACTGGGGGGGGGGGGGGGGGCCATGCCGTTTTTATTTTTAAAAACATATTTCTTCAACTGCCGGCATTATTTATCTCCTCAACATTCATCTGTCAGTGGGATGCAATCTGTCCCCCGCCCCCGGACACAGCCAATCAGATGACTGTACCGGCCCACTACCAGTAACAGGTGATGCTGTGGCCAATTACAGCAGATCACATGACAGTTGTAAACAATGGTGGGGTTTGTTACGTTATGTCATCCACTGTGTACTGTTGTGATGAGCTCCGATTGGTAATAGTGATCACATGGCAGATACAGGGCCAATCACAGCCCATCGGTACCATGTGATTAGCTGTGGCCAATCACAGCTAAATCACAATAGTAAACACCGAATGAGTTTTCAGTAAAAAAAAAAAACGGTTTCTTATAAAAACAAAAAAAAAAAATAATAAAATGCACAGATATAAGCAATTATAGTGTGAAAAAAAAAAAAGGTTAAAAAAATAAAAATAAAATTATATACACACACATACATATATATTTATATTTATTTTTTTACCATCCTGATCCCCCCTCCCCCCCCTCTACCAGTGATATGGGGACACTGGACTGCACTGGTGACCTCTATACATGTCCAGTCCTTCCCGACAGACCTGTCCTGGGACATCGCCTCCCATTTGCCTCGGAGGCCTCCGACCTCGTCCTACCAGGTGCTTGCAGAACCGGCTGATATTCCCCCCCCGGGGGTCCTTCTTGTTTTCCTCCCCCCCCCCCCAGGACCTTGACTATTCACAATCAATCAATCATTCTCACACCGATAAACCTACCCCCACCCCCCCCCCCCTTGCTCTATCCAGGTGCAATTTCCACACCTCCAACATATGGTGAAGTCTCCATTCACACTTATATGACTTGTCATCTGACTGGACATCACAGACCCCCGACAAGTCGTTCCCCATGATTTCCAACGATCACCAATCATATCTGTGCCACTTAAAGGTGCGGCGGCTTCAATAGTTCCTGCACTACTTTGGTCCAACATTCCTCCAACGTGAGAGCCATAGACTTCAGGTGTGACCCCTCCAAGGAAAGTCGCACCTCTATGTTATACATGTGAGAGGGGTCAATATCTTCATCAAAGTCACGTCAAAATTGTACTCCAAACTCAAGCTACAAGTCTGAACGGAGCCGGACCGTTATCCATCCCCCATTGTCCCCATGTATATCTGGTCGCCTATAGTTGGGGGAAAGCCCCGCCTCTGAGGTTCATGTGTGGCTCCTCTATGGACTATAACTGATTGATCGGCGTCTCATCGCCATCGTCTCCCCCATACCGACAGTTCCGTCTCATCGCCATCGTCTTCCCCATACCGACAGTTCCGTCTCATCGCCATCGTCTCCTCCATACCGACAGTTCCGTCTCATCGCCATCGTCTCCTCCATACCGACAGTTCCGTCTCATCGCCATCGTCTCCTCCATACCGACAGTTCCGTCTCATCGCCATCATCTCCTCCATACCAACAGTTCCGTCTCATCGCCATCGTCTCCCCCAGACCGACAGTTCCGTCTCATCGCCATCGTCTCCCCCATACCAACAGTTCCGTCTCATCGCCATCGCCTCCCCCAGACCGACGGTTCCGTCTCATCACCATCGTCTCCCCCATACCGACGGTTCCGTCTCATCGCCATAGTCTCCCCCATACCGACGGTTCCGTCTCATCGCCATCGTCTCCCCCATACCGACGGTTCCGTCTCATCGCCATCGTCTCCCCCATACCGACGGTTCCGTCTCATCGCCATCGTCTCCCCCATACCGACGGTTCCGTCTCATCGCCATCGTCTCCCCCATACCGACGGTTCCGTCTCATCGTCTCCCCCATACCGACGGTTCCGTCTCATCGTCTCCCCCATACCGACGGTTCCGTCTCATCGTCTCCCCCATACCGACGGTTCCGTCTCATCGTCTCCCCCATACCGACGGTTCCGTCTCATCGTCTCCCCCATACCGACGGTTCCGTCTCATTCGTCTCCCCCATACCGACGGTTCCGTCTCATCGTCTCCCCCATACCGACGGTTCCGTCTCATCGTCTCCCCCATACCGACGGTTCCGTCTCATCGTCTCCCCCATACCGACGGTTCCGTCTCATCGTCTCCCCCATACCGACAGTTCCGTCTCATCGCCATCGTCTCCTCCATACCGACAGTTCCGTCTCATCGCCATCGTCTCCTCCATACCGACAGTTCCGTCTCATCGTCTCCCCCATACCGACGGTTCCGTCTCATCGTCTCCCCCATACCGACAGTTCCGTCTCATCGTCTCCCCCATACCGACAGTTCCGTCTCATCGCCCGTCTCCTCCATACCGACAGTTCCGTCTCATCGTCTCCCCCATACCGACAGTTCCGTCTCATCGCCATCGTCTCCTCCATACCGACAGTTCCGTCTCATCGTCTCCCCCATACCGACAGTTCCGTCTCACGCCATCGTCTCCCCCATACCGACGGTTCCGTCTCATCGTCTCCCCCATACCGACGGTTCCGTCTCATCGTCTCCCCCATACCGACGGTTCCGTCTCATCGTCTCCCCCATACCGACGGTTCCGTCTCATCGTCTCCCCCATACCGACAGTTCCGTCTCATCGCCATCGTCTCCTCCATACCGACAGTTCCGTCTCATCGCCATCGTCTCCTCCATACCGACAGTTCCGTCTCATCGTCTCCCCCATACCGACGGTTCCGTCTCATCGTCTCCCCCATACCGACAGTTCCGTCTCATCGTCTCCCCCATACCGACAGTTCCGTCTCATCGCCATCGTCTCCTCCATACCGACAGTTCCGTCTCATCGTCTCCCCCATACCGACAGTTCCGTCTCATCGTCTCCCCCATACCGACAGTTCCGTCTCATCGCCATCGTCTCCTCCATACCGACAGTTCCGTCTCATCGTCTCCCCCATACCGACAGTTCCGTCTCATCGCCATCGTCTCCTCCATACCGACAGTTCCGTCTCATCGTCTCCCCCATACCGACAGTTCCGTCTCATCGTCTCCCCCATACCGACAGTTCCGTCTCATCGCCATCGTCTCCTCCATACCGACAGTTCCGTCTCATCGTCTCCCCCCATACCGACAGTTCCGTCTCATCGCCATCGTCTCCTCCATACCGACAGTTCCGTCTCATCGTCTCCCCCATACCGACAGTTCCATCTCATCGCCATCGTCTCCCCCATACCGACAGTTCTGTCTCATCGCCATCGTCTCCCCCATACCGACAGTTCTGTCTCATCGCCATCGTCTCCCCCATACCGACAGTTCCGTCTCACCGTCTCCCCCATACCGACAGTTCCGTCTCATCGCCATCGTCTCCCCCATACTGACAGTTCCGTCTCATCACCATCGTCTCCCCCATACCGACAGTTCCGTCTCATCGCCATCGTCTCCCCCATACCGACAGTTCCGTCTCATCGCCTCCCCCATACCGACAGTTCCGTCCCATCGTCTCCCCCATACCGACAGTTCCGTCTCATCGCCATCGTCTCCCCCATACCGACAGTTCCGTCTCATCGCCATCGTCTCCCCCATACCGACAGTTCCGTCTCATCGCCATCGTCTCCCCCATACCGACAGTTCCGTCTCATCGCCATCGTCTCCCCCATACCGACAGTTCCGTCTCATCGCCATCGTCTCCTCCATACCGACAGTTCCGTCTCATCGTCTCCCCCATACCGACAGTTCCGTCTCATCGCCATCGTCTCCTCCATACCGACAGTTCCGTCTCATCGCCATCGTCTCCCCCATACCGACAGTTCTGTCTCATCGCCATCGTCTCCCCCATACCGACAGTTCCGTCTCATCGTCTCCCCCATACCGACAGTTCCGTCTCATCGCCATCGTCTCCCCCATACCGACAGTTCCGTCTCATCGTCTCCCCCATACCGACAGTTCCGTCTCATCGCCATCGTCTCCTCCATACCGACAGTTCCATCTCATTGGGAGAAGAGTGGAGTGTGCGATGAGCGGAGGGAGAAGAGTGGAGTGTGTGATGATTGGCAGCTGATTGATCAGTATTGATTCTCATTGCCCCCTCCCCCCGGGACTGGTTTTGTCATATTTCCGGATTGTCCCGGATCTCGGATCGGATGGTAATATTTCCCTCCAGAAGACAGAGCCGGTGTTGTGTGTCCCGGGAGAACCGGTCTGACTACAGATTATTCCCCCGGGGCAGAGAACTTCCCCTCCCCCCACCTATCATCATCTGTCCCGATCACTAATCCTCATCTCTACATTATAAATGATTATAGAAGCAGTGCAGGTATAGAGTGTGACCCGGGATCAGTCCCTGTACAGCAGAGCTCAGACTAGGAGAGGGAAAGCACCACAAAGGACCCAATCAGCTGTACTACAACCATGCTGATAGGAGAAGGAGAGAGCATACTGAAAGAGGAGCTCATCATTGCACTGCTTCTCTTTTTACTGTCAAATCACAGGACAAGACCTCCATCCATTGTGAAAAGCGTGGGGGGGGGGGCATTTGTATGGCGCCCCCTTTACTCTGATACCCCTAACTAAAATCTAGAGGAACCAATTGCCTTCAGAAGTCACCTAATTAGTAAATAGAGTCCCCCTGTGTGTCATATAATCTCAGTATAAATACGGCTGTTCTGTGAAGCCCTCAGAGGTTTGTTAGAGAACCTTAGTGAACAAAGAGCATCATGAAGGCCAAGGAACACACCAGACAGGTCAGGGATAAAGTTGTGGAGAAGTATAAAGCAGGGTTCGGTTATAATAAAATCTCCCAAGCTTTGACCATCTCACGGAGCTCTGTTCAATCCATCATCGGAGAATGGAAAGAGTATGGGCACAACTGCAAACCTACCAAGACATGGCCGTCCACCTAAACTGACCGGGCCGGGCAAGGAGAGCATTCATCAGAGAAGAGCCAAGAGGTCCATGGTAACTCTGGAGGAGCTGCAGAGATCCACAGCTCAGGGGGGAGAATCTGTCCACAGGACAACTATTAGTCGTCTCTCCACAAATCTGCCCTTTATGGAAGAGTGACAAGAAGAAAGACATTGGAGAAAGAAAGTCAGAAGAAGTCCTGTTTGTAGTTTGTGAGAAGCCATGTGGGGGAGGGGGCAGCAAACATGTGGAAGAAGGTGATCTGGTCAGAGGAGACCAAAATTCTACTTTATGGCCTAAAAGTAAAACGCTATGTGTGGGGGAAAACTAACACCGCCCATCCCCCGAACACACCATCTCCACCGTGAGACATGGTGGTGGCAGCATCATGTGGTGGGGATGGTTTTCTTCAGCAGGGACAGGGAAGCTGGTCAGAGTTGATGGGAAGATGGATGGAGACAAATACAGGACAATCTTAGAAGAAAACCTGTTAGAGTCGGCAGAAGACTTGAGACCGGGGCGGAGGTTCCCCTTCCAGCAGGACAACGACCCGAAACATCCAGCCAGAGCTACAATGGAATGGTTTACATCAAAGCATATTCATGTGTTAGAATGGCCCAGTCACAGTCCAGACCTAAATCCCATTGAGAATCTGTGGCAAGACTTGAAAATTGCTGATCACAGACGCTCTCCATCCAATCTGACAGAGCTTGAGATATTCTACAAAGAAGAAGAATGGGCAGAAATGTCCTCTCTAGATGGGCAAAGCTGGTAGAGACACCCCCAAAAAGACTTGTAGAGAAAGGGGGTTCTACAAAGTAGTGACTCCGGGGGGCGCCATACAAATGCCCCCCCTGCCATTCAAATGACCTCCCGCCATACAAATGCCCCCCCTGCCATACAAATGCCCCTCCCCCACACTTTTCACATATTTATTTGTATCATTTATCATTTTCCTTACACTTCACAATTATGTGACACTTTGTGTTGGTCCATCACATAAAATCCCAATAAAATATTGATGGTTTTGGTTGTCAAAAAATGTGGGGAATGTCGGGGGGGGGGGGGGGGGGGGTGTGAATACTTTTTCCAGGCACTGTATATAGAGATAGGTACATTCCAATGATATAGAGCCTTGTCCAAAGAGCTTACAGTCTACAGATGTCAGAAATCAAACTAAGCAAGATATTAGCACTATATAAAAAGGTATAATAATAATAATAATAATAATAATAATGTGTGGCTGTGGGGGAGGGGGCATTAGAGTGTAAGCTCCTCTGGCTCTCCTCGGTCTTTATATGGAGAAGAGGATCGGGGTGGTAAGCGGAGTGTTTCGCACCCGGCGGGGCTCAGCAGTGACACATCAGAAGGTCACAGAACTCTCGGTGTTGCCAGGAGAAGATGTTATTTCTATCCGGATCATCCCGGCGTCACGGGACGGCGCTGAGTACACAAGACGACGTATACCGAGATCACATGTCACCACTACAGGAACACGGATCTACCAATAGTAACTACTGAGTGTAAGCTCCTGGGGTCAGATATACACAAAAAGAATAAACTACATAGAAAGAGATACCGAGAATTACACCCGACATACAGGACAAGAGAAGTGGTACTGTGCAGAGTCCATACATACAGAATAAGAAGAGATACCGAGAATTACACCCGACATACAGGACAAGAGAAGTGGTACTGTGCAGAGTCCATACATACAGAATAAGAACAGATACCGAGAATTACACCCGACATACAGCACAAGAGAAGTAGTACTGTGCAGAGTCCATACATACAGAATAAGAACAGATACCGAGAATTACACCCGACATACAGGACAAGAGAAGTGGTACTGTGCAGAGTCCATACATACAGAATAAGAACAGATACCGAGAATTACACCCGACATACAGGACAAGAGAAGTAGTACTGTGCAGAGTCCATACATACAGAATAAGAACAGATACCGAGAATTACACCCGACATACAGGACAAGAGAAGTAGTACTGTGCAGAGTCCATACATACAGAATAAGAACAGATACCGAGAATTACACCCGACATACAGGACAAGAGAAGTGGTACTGTGCAGAGTCCATACATACAGAATAAGAAGAGATACCGAGAATTACACCCGACATACAGGACAAGAGAAGTAGTACTGTGCAGAGTCCATACATACAGAATAAGAACAGATACCGAGAATTACACCCGACATACAGGACAAGAGAAGTGGTACTGTGCAGAGTCCATACATACAGAATAAGAAGAGATACCGAGAATTACACCCGACATACAGGACAAGAGAAGTGGTACTGTGCAGAGTCCATACATACAGAATAAGAAGAGATACCGAGAATTACACCCGACATACAGCACAAGAGAAGTAGTACTGTGCAGAGTCCATACATACAGAATAAGAACAGATACCGAGAATTACACCCGACATACAGGACAAGAGAAGTGGTACTGTGCAGAGTCCATACATACAGAATAAGAAGAGATACCGAGAATTACACCCGACATACAGGACAAGAGAAGTAGTACTGTGCAGAGTCCATACATACAGAATAAGAAGAGATACCGAGAATTACACCCGACATACAGGACAAGAGAAGTGGTACTGTGCAGAGTCCATACATACAGAATAAGAACAGATACCGAGAATTACACCCGACATACAGGACAAGAGAAGTGGTACTGTGCAGAGTCCATACATACAGAATAAGAACAGATACCGAGAATTACACCCGACATACAGGACAAGAGAAGTGGTACTGTGCAGAGTCCATACATACAGAATAAGAACAGATACCGAGAATTACACCCGACATACAGGACAAGAGAAGTGGTACTGTGCAGAGTCCATACATACAGAATAAGAACAGATACCGAGAATTACACCCGACATACAGGACAAGAGAAGTGGTACTGTGCAGAGTCCATACATACAGAATAAGAAGAGATACCGAGAATTACACCCGACATACAGGACAAGAGAAGTGGTACTGTGCAGAGTCCATACATACAGAATAAGAAGAGATACCGAGAATTACACCCGACATACAGCACAAGAGAAGTAGTACTGTGCAGAGTCCATACATACAGAATAAGAACAGATACCGAGAATTACACCCGACATACAGGACAAGAGAAGTGGTACTGTGCAGAGTCCATACATACAGAATAAGAAGAGATACCGAGAATTACACCCGACATACAGGACAAGAGAAGTAGTACTGTGCAGAGTCCATACATACAGAATAAGAAGAGATACCGAGAATTACACCCGACATACAGGACAAGAGAAGTGGTACTGTGCAGAGTCCATACATACAGAATAAGAACAGATACCGAGAATTACACCCGACATACAGGACAAGAGAAGTGGTACTGTGCAGAGTCCATACATACAGAATAAGAACAGATACCGAGAATTACACCCGACATACAGGACAAGAGAAGTGGTACTGTGCAGAGTCCATACATACAGAATAAGAACAGATACCGAGAATTACACCCGACATACAGGACAAGAGAAGTGGTACTGTGCAGAGTCCATACATACAGAATAAGAACAGATACCGAGAATTACACCCGACATACAGCACAAGAGAAGTAGTACTGTGCAGAGTCCATACATACAGAATAAGAACAGATACCGAGAATTACACCCGACATACAGGACAAGAGAAGTGGTACTGTGCAGAGTCCATACATACAGAATAAGAAGAGATACCGAGAATTACACCCGACATACAGGACAAGAGAAGTGGTACTGTGCAGAGTCCATACATACAGAATAAGAAGAGATACCGAGAATTACACCCGACATACAGGACAAGAGAAGTAGTACTGTGCAGAGTCCATACATACAGAATAAGAAGAGATACCGAGAATTACACCCGACATACAGGACAAGAGAAGTGGTACTGTGCAGAGTCCATACATACAGAATAAGAAGAGATACCGAGAATTACACCCGACATACAGGACAAGAGAAGTGGTACTGTGCAGAGTCCATACATACAGAATAAGAACAGATACCGAGAATTACACCCGACATACAGCACAAGAGAAGTAGTACTGTGCAGAGTCCATACATACAGAATAAGAAGAGATACCGAGAATTACACCCGACATACAGGACAAGAGAAGTGGTACTGTGCAGAGTCCATACATACAGAATAAGAAGAGATACCGAGAATTACACCCGACATACAGGACAAGAGAAGTGGTACTGTGCAGAGTCCATACATACAGAATAAGAAGAGATACCGAGAATTACACCCGACATACAGGACAAGAGAAGTAGTACTGTGCAGAGTCCATACATACAGAATAAGAACAGATACCGAGAATTACACCCGACATACAGGACAAGAGAAGTGGTACTGTGCAGAGTCCATACATACAGAATAAGAACAGATACCGAGAATTACACCCGACATACAGGACAAGAGAAGTAGTACTGTGCAGAGTCCATACATACAGAATAAGAACAGATACCGAGAATTACACCCGACATACAGGACAAGAGAAGTAGTACTGTGCAGAGTCCATACATACAGAATAAGAACAGATACCGAGAATTACACCCGACATACAGGACAAGAGAAGTGGTACTGTGCAGAGTCCATACATACAGAATAAGAACAGATACCGAGAATTACACCCGACATACAGGACAAGAGAAGTGGTACTGTGCAGAGTCCATACATACAGAATAAGAAGAGATACCGAGAATTACACCCGACATACAGGACAAGAGAAGTGGTACTGTGCAGAGTCCATACATACAGAATAAGAAGAGATACCGAGAATTACACCCGACATACAGGACAAGAGAAGTAGTACTGTGCAGAGTCCATACATACAGAATAAGAAGAGATACCGAGAATTACACCCGACATACAGGACAAGAGAAGTGGTACTGTGCAGAGTCCATACATACAGAATAAGAAGAGATACCGAGAATTACACCCGACATACAGGACAAGAGAAGTGGTACTGTGCAGAGTCCATACATACAGAATAAGAACAGATACCGAGAATTACACCCGACATACAGCACAAGAGAAGTAGTACTGTGCAGAGTCCATACATACAGAATAAGAAGAGATACCGAGAATTACACCCGACATACAGGACAAGAGAAGTGGTACTGTGCAGAGTCCATACATACAGAATAAGAAGAGATACCGAGAATTACACCCGACATACAGGACAAGAGAAGTGGTACTGTGCAGAGTCCATACATACAGAATAAGAAGAGATACCGAGAATTACACCCGACATACAGGACAAGAGAAGTAGTACTGTGCAGAGTCCATACATACAGAATAAGAACAGATACCGAGAATTACACCCGACATACAGGACAAGAGAAGTGGTACTGTGCAGAGTCCATACATACAGAATAAGAACAGATACCGAGAATTACACCCGACATACAGGACAAGAGAAGTAGTACTGTGCAGAGTCCATACATACAGAATAAGAACAGATACCGAGAATTACACCCGACATACAGGACAAGAGAAGTAGTACTGTGCAGAGTCCATACATACAGAATAAGAACAGATACCGAGAATTACACCCGACATACAGGACAAGAGAAGTGGTACTGTGCAGAGTCCATACATACAGAATAAGAACAGATACCGAGAATTACACCCGACATACAGGACAAGAGAAGTGGTACTGTGCAGAGTCCATACATACAGAATAAGAAGAGATACCGAGAATTACACCCGACATACAGGACAAGAGAAGTGGTACTGTGCAGAGTCCATACATACAGAATAAGAAGAGATACCGAGAATTACACCCGACATACAGGACAAGAGAAGTAGTACTGTGCAGAGTCCATACATACAGAATAAGAAGAGATACCGAGAATTACACCCGACATACAGGACAAGAGAAGTGGTACTGTGCAGAGTCCATACATACAGAATAAGAAGAGATACCGAGAATTACACCCGACATACAGGACAAGAGAAGTGGTACTGTGCAGAGTCCATACATACAGAATAAGAACAGATACCGAGAATTACACCCGACATACAGCACAAGAGAAGTAGTACTGTGCAGAGTCCATACATACAGAATAAGAAGAGATACCGAGAATTACACCCGACATACAGGACAAGAGAAGTGGTACTGTGCAGAGTCCATACATACAGAATAAGAAGAGATACCGAGAATTACACCCGACATACAGGACAAGAGAAGTGGTACTGTGCAGAGTCCATACATACAGAATAAGAAGAGATACCGAGAATTACACCCGACATACAGGACAAGAGAAGTAGTACTGTGCAGAGTCCATACATACAGAATAAGAACAGATACCGAGAATTACACCCGACATACAGGACAAGAGAAGTGGTACTGTGCAGAGTCCATACATACAGAATAAGAACAGATACCGAGAATTACACCCGACATACAGGACAAGAGAAGTAGTACTGTGCAGAGTCCATACATACAGAATAAGAACAGATACCGAGAATTACACCCGACATACAGGACAAGAGAAGTAGTACTGTGCAGAGTCCATACATACAGAATAAGAACAGATACCGAGAATTACACCCGGTGTATATCCAGTGGGGACAATAATGATTTGATCCCCTGCAGACTGTGTAAGTGTGGACGGGGTCATGTATTGTAAGATCTTGGATGAGAACCTTCTTCCCTCATCCAGAACACTGAAGATGGGTCATGGACGGGTCTTCCAGCATCACAATGACCCAAAACATACCTCCGAGGCAACAAAGGAGAGGCTCAAGAAGAAGCACATTAAGGTCATGGAAATACTTATTTTACTCACTGAACTTCTTTTATAACATTTGTATTGTGTGTTTTTCTGGATTTTTGGTTGATATTTTGTCTCTATCATATAAAATACCCCTCTGATAACAATGATAGACCCTTCATTTCTATGTAAGTGGGCAAAAAACTCACACCATCTGCAGGGGAGCCAATCAGTATTTGTGTGTGTGTGTGTGTATGTATATATGTACACACACACACACACACTGTATGCGACAAAAGTAAGTACACCCCTTCTCTCTTTTCATGTGACAACACTGAAGAAATGACACTTGTCTACAATGTAAAGTAGTGAGTGTACAGCTTGTATAACAGTGTAAATTTCCTGTCCCCTCAAAATAACTCAACACACAGCCATTAATGTCTAAACCGCTGGCAACAAAAGTCAGTACACCCCTAAGGGAAAATCTCCAAATTGGGGCCCAATTAGCCATTTTCCCCTCCCCCCGGTGTCATGTGACTTATTGGTGTTACAAGGTCTCAGGTGTTACATTTGGTGTTATCGCTCTCACTCTCCCTTCTGTACTGTAATTGTGTTGTCCCCCCTCTACATTGTAAAGCGCTGCGTAAACTGTTGGCGCTGTATAAATGGTGTATAATAATAATAATAATAATAATAATAATAATAATACTGGTCACTGGAAGGACATCACGGCACAGAACTCTCTGAGGATGTGATGAGAATTGTCGGGGATATAAGAAGAAGATCACCAAGAGACTGAGGAATATCACAGGAGGAGATCGGCACTCACCTCACTGAGGGGTGTACTTACTTTTGTCACACACTGTATATATATATATATATATAATACACACAGAGATGTACAGAGGAGGAGGAGGATGAGGATGAGGAGGATATAGGGGAGGCGTGCATAACACAGATGTAGTGAGGTAGGTAGCAGAGTATATATAATATATATGATGAGAGGTGGAGGACACTCACCCTCCGGAGGGGAGACATGGAAGATCCGGGCACACACCGTGCGATGGAGGAGAGGAGAGGAGAGGAGTGTCGGGGCTCCGGTCGGATGTACAGCGCCGGTCACACACAGTACGATGTGCTCGGAAGATGAATTGGTCCTCCTGTGTGATGGAGGGGGAGGAGCCTGGGGGTGACGTAGCGGGTATAGCCCCTCCCCCGTCTCCTCCACCTGTACACACCGCACTGCTCTCTTAGTGGCCCCGTACAAACTCGCCCCGCCTCTTCCCCCGGCTACTGTGTGACATCACTTCCTATTCTCCCTCCCTCCCACACACGCCGCCCTTATCCGGAAGAAAACAAGAAACTGGCTGAGGAGGAGGGAGGAGCTGAGTATAGAGGAGGGTGGAGCTGAGTAGAGAGCAGAGAGGAGCTATGTGTAGAGGAAGGAGGAGCTATGTGTAGAGGAGGGAGGGGGCTATTGGTAGAGGAGGGAGGGGCTATCTGTACAGGAGGGAGGAGCTATGTGTAGAGGAGGGTGCAGCTGCGTGTAGAGCTGGGTGTAGAGAAGGGTGGAGCTGGGTATAGAAGAGGGAGGAGCTGAATATAGAGGAGGGAGGAACTGGGTGTACAGGAGGAAGGAGCTGGGTGTAGTGAAGGGAGGAGCTAGGTGTAGAGGAGGGAGGAGCTATGTGTAGAGCTGGGTGTAGAGGAGGGAGGAGCTTTCCGTAGAGCTGGCTGTGGAGGAGGGAGGAGCTGGGTGTAGAGGAGGGAGGAGCTATGTGTAGAGGAGGGAGGAGCTATGTGTAGAGCTGGGTGTAGAGGAGGGAGGGTGTGAAGGAGGGAGGAGCTGGGTGTAGAGGAGGGAGGGGCTATGTCTAGAGCTGGGTGTAGAGGAGGGAGGAGCTGGGTGTGGAGGAGGGAGGAGCTGGGTGTAGTGAAGGGAGGAGCTGAGTGTAGAGGAGGGAGGAGCTGGATGTAGAGGAGGGAGGAGCTATGTGTAGAGGAGGGAGGGGCTATTGGTAGAGGAGGGAGGGGCTATGTGTACAGGAGGGAGGGGCTATGTGTACAGGAGGGAGGAGCTATGTGTAGAGGAGGGTACAGCTGCGTGTAGAGCTGGGTGTAGAAGAGGGAGGAGCTGAATATACAGGAGGGAGGAACTGGGTGTACAGGAGGGAGGAGCTGGGTGTAGTGAAGGGAGGACCTGGATGTAGTGAAGGGAGGAGCTGGGTGTAAAGGAGGGTGGAGCTAAGTGTAGAGGAGGGAGGAGCTATGTGTAGAGCTGGGTGTGGAGGAGGGAGGAGCTGGGTGTAGAGGAGGGAGGAGCTATGTGTAGAGGAGGGAGGAGCTATGTGTAGAGCTGGGTGTAGAGGAGGGAGGGGCTATGTGTAGAGCTGGGTGTGAAGGAGGGAGGAGCTGGGTGTAGAGGAGGGAGGGGCTATGTGTAGAGCTGGGTGTAGAGGAGGGAGGAGCTGGGTGTAGTGAAGGGAGGAGCTGGGTGTAGAGGAGGGAGGAGCTGGATGTAGAGGAGGGAGGAGCAACCAGTCGCCTGTATTGTGGATCAGTGTCCCCCTTCTTCTGTATCCTAGCAACCAGTCGCCTGTATTGTGGATCAGTGTCCCCCTTCTTCTGTATCCTAGCAACCAGTCGCCTGTATTGTGGCTCAGTGTCCCCCTTCTTCTGTATCCTAGCAACCAGTCACCTGTATTGTGGCTCAGTGTCCCCCTTCTGTATCCTAGCAACCAGTCACCTGTATTGTGGCTCAGTGTCCCCCTTCTTCTGTATCCTAGCAACCAGTCGCCTGTATTGTGACTCAGTGTCCCCCTTCTTCTGTATCCTAGCAACCAGTCGCCTGTATTGTGGCTCAGTGTCCCCCTTCTTCTGTATCCTAGCAACCAGTCACCTGTATTGTGGCTCAGTGCCCCCCTTCTTCTGTATCCTAGCAACCAGTCACCTGTATTGTGGCTCAGTGTCCCCCTTCTGTATCCTAGCAACCAGTCACCTGTATTGTGGCTCAGTGTCCCCCTTCTTCTGTATCCTAGCAACCAGTCGCCTGTATTGTGACTCAGTGTCCCCCTTCTTCTGTATCCTAGCAACCAGTCGCCTGTATTGTGGCTCAGTGTCCCCCTTCTTCTGTATCCTAGCAACCAGTCACCTGTATTGTGGCTCAGTGTCCCCCTTCTGTATCCTAGCAACCAGTCACCTGTATTGTGGCTCAGTGTCCCCCTTCTTCTGTATCCTAGCAACCAGTCACCTGTATTGTGGATCAGTGTCCCCTTCTTCTGTATCCTAGCAACCAGTCGCCTGTATTGTGGATCAGTGTCCCCTTCTTCTGTATCCTAGCAACCAGTCGCCTGTATTGTGGATCAGTGTCCCCCTTCTTCTGTATCCTAGCAACCAGTCGCCTGTATTGTGGATCAGTGTCCCCTTCTTCTGTATCCTAGCAACCAGTCACCTGTATTGTGGCTCAGTGTCCCCCTTCTGTATCCTAGCAACCAGTCGCCTGTATTGTGGATCAGTGTCCCCCTTCTTCTGTATCCTAGCAACCAGTCACCTGTATTGTGGATAAGTGTCCCCTTTCTTCTGTATCCTAGCAACCAGTCGCCTGTATTGTGGATCAGTGTCCCCTTCTTCTGTATCCTAGCAACCAGTCACCTGTATTGTGGCTCAGTGCCCCCCTTCTTCTGTATCCTAGCAACCAGTCACCTGTATTGTGGCTCAGTGTCCCCCTTCTGTATCCTAGCAACCAGTCACCTGTATTGTGGATCAGTGTCCCCCTTCTTCTGTATCCTAGCAACCAGTCGCCTGTATTGTGGCTCAGTGTCCCCCTTCTTCTGTATCCTAGCAACCAGTCGCCTGTATTGTGGATCAGTGTCCCCTTCTTCTGTATCCTAGCAACCAGTCACCTATATTGTGGCTCGGTGTCCCCCTTCTTCTGTATCCTAGCAACCAGTCACCTGTATTGTGGATCAGTGCCCCCCTTCTTCTGTATCCTAGCAACCAGTCACCTGTATTGTGGCTCAGTGTCCCCCTTCTGTATCCTAGCAACCAGTCGCCTGTATTGTGGATCAGTGTCCCCCTTCTTCTGTATCCTAGCAACCAGTCGCCTGTATTGTGGATCAGTGTCCCCTTTCTTCTGTATCCTAGCAACCAGTCGCCTGTATTGTGGATCAGTGTCCCCTTCTTCTGTATCCTAGCAACCAGTCACCTGTATTGTGGCTCAGTGCCCCCCTTCTTCTGTATCCTAGCAACCAGTCACCTGTATTGTGGCTCAGTGTCCCCCTTCTGTATCCTAGCAACCAGTCACCTGTATTGTGGATCAGTGTCCCCCTTCTTCTGTATCCTAGCAACCAGTCGCCTGTATTGTGGCTCAGTGCCCCCCTTCTTCTGTATCCTAGCAACCAGTCACCTGTATTGTGGCTCAGTGTCCCCCTTCTGTATCCTAGCAACCAGTCACCTGTATTGTGGATCAGTGTCCCCCTTCTTCTGTATCCTAGCAACCAGTCGCCTGTATTGTGGCTCAGTGTCCCCCTTCTTCTGTATCCTAGCAACCAGTCGCCTGTATTGTGGATCAGTGTCCCCTTCTTCTGTATCCTAGCAACCAGTCACCTATATTGTGGCTCGGTGTCCCCCTTCTTCTGTATCCTAGCAACCAGTCACCTGTATTGTGGATCAGTGCCCCCCTTCTTCTGTATCCTAGCAACCAGTCGTCTGTATTGTGGCTCAGTGTCCCCCTTCTTCTGTATCCTAGCAACCAGTCGCCTGTATTGTGGCTCAGTGTCCCCCTTCTTCTGTATCCTAGCAACCAGCCGCCTGTATTGTGGATCAGTGTCCCCTTCTTCTGTATCCTAGCAACCAGTCACCTGTATTGTGGCTCAGTGTCCCCCTTCTGTATCCTAGCAACCAGTCACCTGTATTGTGGCTCAGTGTCCCCCTTCTGTATCCTAGCAACCAGTCGCCTGTATTGTGGATCAGTGTCCCCTTCTTCTGTATCCTAGCAACCAGTCGCCTGTATTGTGGCTCAGTGTCCCCCTTCTTCTGTATCCTAGCAACCAGTCACCTGTGTTGTGGCTCAGTGCCCCCCTTCTTCTGTATCCTAACAACCAGTCACCTGTATTGTGGCTCTGTGTCCCCCCTCTTCTGTATCCTAGCAACCAGTCACCTGTATTGTTGCTCAGTGTCCCCCTTCTTCTGTATCCTAGCAACCAGTCACCTGTATTGTGGCTCAGTGTCCCCCTTCTGTATCCTAGCAACCAGTCGCCTGTATTGTGGATCAGTGTCCCCCTTCTTCTGTATCCTAGCAACCAGTCGCCTGTATTGTGGATCAGTGTCCCCTTTCTTCTGTATCCTAGCAACCAGTCGCCTGTATTGTGGATCAGTGTCCCCTTCTTCTGTATCCTAGCAACCAGTCACCTGTATTGTGGCTCAGTGCCCCCCTTCTTCTGTATCCTAGCAACCAGTCACCTGTATTGTGGCTCAGTGTCCCCCTTCTGTATCCTAGCAACCAGTCACCTGTATTGTGGATCAGTGTCCCCCTTCTTCTGTATCCTAGCAACCAGTCGCCTGTATTGTGGCTCAGTGTCCCCCTTCTTCTGTATCCTAGCAACCAGTCGCCTGTATTGTGGCTCAGTGTCCCCCTTCTTCTGTATCCTAGCAACCAGTCGCCTGTATTGTGGATCAGTGTCCCCTTCTTCTGTATCCTAGCAACCAGTCGCCTGTATTGTGGATCAGTGTCCCCTTTCTTCTGTATCCTAGCAACCAGTCGCCTGTATTGTGGATCAGTGTCCCCTTCTTCTGTATCCTAGCAACCAGTCGCCTGTATTGTGGCTCAGTGTCCCCCTTCTTCTGTATCCTAGCAACCAGTCACCTGTGTTGTGGCTCAGTGCCCCCCTTCTTCTGTATCCTAACAACCAGTCACCTGTATTGTGGCTCTGTGTCCCCCCTCTTCTGTATCCTAGCAACCAGTCACCTGTATTGTTGCTCAGTGTCCCCCTTCTTCTGTATCCTAGCAACCAGTCACCTGTATTGTGGCTCAGTGTCCCCCTTCTGTATCCTAGCAACCAGTCGCCTGTATTGTGGATCAGTGTCCCCCTTCTTCTGTATCCTAGCAACCAGTCGCCTGTATTGTGGATCAGTGTCCCCTTTCTTCTGTATCCTAGCAACCAGTCGCCTGTATTGTGGATCAGTGTCCCCTTCTTCTGTATCCTAGCAACCAGTCACCTGTATTGTGGCTCAGTGCCCCCCTTCTTCTGTATCCTAGCAACCAGTCACCTGTATTGTGGCTCAGTGTCCCCCTTCTGTATCCTAGCAACCAGTCACCTGTATTGTGGATCAGTGTCCCCCTTCTTCTGTATCCTAGCAACCAGTCGCCTGTATTGTGGCTCAGTGTCCCCCTTCTTCTGTATCCTAGCAACCAGTCGCCTGTATTGTGGCTCAGTGTCCCCCTTCTTCTGTATCCTAGCAACCAGTCGCCTGTATTGTGGATCAGTGTCCCCTTCTTCTGTATCCTAGCAACCAGTCACCTGTATTGTGGATCAGTGTCCCCCTTCTTCTGTATCCTAGCAACCAGTCGCCTGTATTGTGGTCAGTGTCCCCCTTCTTCTGTATCCTAGCAACCAGTCACCTGTATTGTGGCTCAGTGTCCCCCTTCTGTATCCTAGCAACCAGTCACCTGTATTGTGGCTCAGTGTCCCCCTTCTGTATCCTAGCAACCAGTCGCCTGTATTGTGGATCAGTGTCCCCTTCTTCTGTATCCTAGCAACCAGTCGCCTGTATTGTGGCTCAGTGTCCCCCTTCTTCTGTATCCTAGCAACCAGTCACCTGTGTTGTGGCTCAGTGCCCCCCTTCTTCTGTATCCTAACAACCAGTCACCTGTATTGTGGCTCTGTGTCCCCCCTCTTCTGTATCCTAGCAACCAGTCACCTGTATTGTTGCTCAGTGTCCCCCTTCTTCTGTATCCTAGCAACCAGTCGCCTGTATTGTGGCTCAGTGTCGCCCTTCTTCTGTATCCTAGCAACCAGTCACCTGTATTGTGGATCAGTGTCCCCATTCTTCTGTATCCTAGCAACCAGTCGCCTGTATTGTGGATCAGTGTCCCCCTTCTTCTGTATCCTAGCAACCAGTCACCTATATTGTGGCTCGGTGTCCCCCTTCTTCTGTATCCTAGCAACCAGTCACCTGTATTGTGGATCAGTGCCCCCCTTCTTCTGTATCCTAGCAACCAGTTGCCTGTATTGTGGCTCTGTGTCCCCCTTCTTCTGTATCCTAGCGACCAGTCACCTGTATTGTGGCTCAGTGTCCCCCTTCTTCTGTATCCTAGCGACCAGTCACCTGTACTGTGGCTCAGTGTCCCCCTTCTTCTGTATCCTAGCAACCAGTCACCTGTATTGTGGATCAGTGCCCCCCTTCTTCTGTATCCTAGCAACCAGTCACCTGTATTGGGGATCAGTGTCCCCCTTCATCTGTATCCTAGCAACCAGTCACCTGTATTGGGGATCAGTGTCCCCTTCTTCTGTATCCTAGCAACCAGTCACCTGTATTGGGGATCAGTGTCCCCTTCTTCTGTATCCTAGCAACCAGTCACCTGTATTGTGGATCAGTGTCCCCCTTCTTCTGTATCCTAGCAACCAGTCGCCTTTATTGTGGCTCAGTTTCCCCCTTCATCTGTATCCTAGCAACCAGTCGCCTATATTGTGGCTCAGTGTCCCCCTTCTTCTGTATCCTAGCAACCAGTCGCCTGTATTGTGGCTCAGTGTCCCCCTTCTTCTGTATCCTAGCAACCAGCCGCCTGTATTGTGGATCAGTGTCCCCTTCTTCTGTATCCTAGCAACCAGTCACCTGTATTGTGGCTCAGTGTCCCCCTTCTTCTGTATCCTAGCAACCAGTCACCCATATTGTGGATCAGTGTCCCCTTCTTCTGTATCCTAGCAACCAGTCACCTGCATTGTGGCTCAGTGTCCCCCTTCTTCTGTATCCTAGCAACCAGTCACCCATATTGTGCATCAGTGTCCCCCTTCTTCTGTATCCTAGCAACCAGTCACCTGTATTGTGGATCTGTGTCCCCCTTCTTCTGTATCCTAGCAACCAGCCGCCTGTATTGTGGATCAGTGTCCCCTTCTTCTGTATCCTAGCAACCAGTCACCTGTATTGTGGCTCAGTGTCCCCCTTCTTCTGTATCCTAGCAACCAGTCACCCATATTGTGGATCAGTGTCCCCCTTCTTCTGTATCCTAGCAACCAGTCACCTGTATTGTGGATCAGTGTCCCCCTTCTTCTGTATCCTAGCAACCAGTCGCCTGTATTGTGGCTCAGTTTCCCCCCTTCTTCTGTATCCTAGCAACCAGTCGCCTGTATTGTGGCTCAGTTTCCCCCCTTCTTCTGTATCCTAGCAACCAGTCGCCTGTATTGTGGCTCAGTGCCCCCCTTCTTCTGTATCCTAACAACCAGTCACCCATATTGTAGCTCAGTGTCCCCCTTCTTCTGTATCCTAGCAACCAGTCTCCTGTATTGTGGTTCAGTGTCCCCCTTCTTCTGTATCCTAGCAACCAATCACCAGTATTGTGGATCAGTGTCCCCCTTCTTCTGTATCCTAGCAACCAGTCGCCTGTATTGTGGATAAGTGTCCCCTTCTTCTGTATCCTAGCAACCAGTCACCTGTATTATGGATCAGTGTCCCCCTTCTTCTGTATCCTAGCAACCAGTCGCCTGTATTGTGGCTCGATGTCCCCCTTCTTCTGTATCCTAGCAACCAGTCACCTGTATTGTAGCTCAGTGTCCCCCTTCTTCTGTATCCTAGCAACCAGTCACCCATATTGTGGATCAGTGTCCCCCTTCTTCTGTATCCTAGCAACCAGTCGCCTTTATTGTGGCTCAGTTTCCCCCTTCATCTGTATCCTAGCAACCAGTCGCCTGTATTGTGGCTCAGTGTCCCCCTTCTTCTGTATCCTAGCAACTTGCCACCTGTATTGTGGATCAGTGTCCCCTTCTTCTGTATCCTAGCAACCAGTCACCTGTATTGTGGCTCAGTGTCCCCCTTCTTCTGTATCCTAGCAACCAGTCACCCATATTGTGGATCAGTGTCCCCCTTCTTCTGTATCCTAGCAACCAGTCACCTGTATTGTGGATCAGTGTCCCCCTTCTTCTGTATCCTAGCAACCAGTCGCCTGTATTGTGGCTCAGTTTCCCCCCTTCTTCTGTATCCTAGCAACCAGTCACCTGTATTGTGGCTCAGTGTCCCCCTTCTTCTGTATCCTAGCAACCAGTCACCTGTATTGTGGCTCAGTGCCCCCCTTCTTCTGTATCCTAGCAACCAGTCGCCTGTATTGTGGATAAGTGTCCCCTTCTTCTGTATCCTAGCAACCAGTCACCTGTATTATGGCTCAGTGTCCCCCTTCTTCTGTATCCTAGCAACCAGTCACCTGTATTGTGGATCAGTGCCCCCCTTCTTCTGTATCCTAGCAACCAGTCACCTGTATTATGGCTCAGTGTCCCCCTTCTTCTGTATCCTAGCAACCAGTCGCCTGTATTGTGGCTCGATGTCCCCCTTCTTCTGTATCCTAGCAACCAGTCACCTGTATTGTGGCTCAGTGTCCCCCTTCTTCTGTATCCTAGCAACCAATCACCTGTATTGTGGATCAGTGTCCCCCTTCTTCTGTATCCTAGCAACCAATCACCTGTATTGTGGATCAGTGTCCCCCTTCTTCTGTATCCTAGCAACCAGTCGCCTGTATTGTGGTTCAGTGTCCCCCTTCTTCTGTATCCTAGCAACCAATCACCTGTATTGTGGATCAGTGTCCCCCTTCTTCTGTATCCTAGCAACCAGTCGCCTGTATTGTGGATAAGTGTCCCCCTTCTTCTGTATCCTAGCAACCAGTCGCCTGTATTGTGACTCTGTGTCCCCCTTCTGTATCCTAGCAACCAGTCACCTGTATTGTGGATCAGTGTCCCCCTTCTTCTGTATCCTAGCAACCAGTCACCTTTATTGGGGATCAGTGTCCCCCTTCATCTGTATCCTAGCAACCAGTCACCCATATTGTGGCTCAGTGTCCCCCTTCTTTTGTATCCTAGCAACCATTCACCCATATTGTGGCTCAGTGTCCCCCTTCTTCTGTATCCTAGCAACCAGTCACCCATATTGTGGCTCAGTGTCCCCCTTCTTCTGTATCCTAGCAACCAGTCACCTGTATTATGGCTCAGTGTCCCCCTTCTTCTGTATCCTAGCAACCAGTCGCCTGTATTGTGACTCTGTGTCCCCCTTCTGTATCCTAGCAACCAGTCACCTGTATTGAGGATCAGTGTCCCCCTTCTTCTGTATCCTAGCAACCAGTCACCTGTATTGGGGATCAGTGTCCCCCTTCTTCTGTATCCTAGCAACCAGTCACCTGTATTGGGGATCAGTGCCCTCCTTCTTCTGTATCCTAGCAACCAGTCGCCTGTATTGTGGCTCGATGTCCCCCTTCTTCTGTATCCTAGCAACCAGTCACCCATATTGTGGCTCAGTGTCCCCCTTCTTCTGTATCCTAGCAACCAGTCACCTGTATTATGGCTCAGTGTCCCCCTTCTTCTGTATCCTAGCAACCAGTCGCCTGTATTGTGACTCTGTGTCCCCCTTCTGTATCCTAGCAACCAGTCACCTGTATTGAGGATCAGTGTCCCCCTTCTTCTGTATCCTAGCAACCAGTCACCTGTATTGGGGATCAGTGTCCCCCTTCTTCTGTATCCTAGCAACCAGTCACCTGTATTGGGGATCAGTGCCCTCCTTCTTCTATATCCTAGCAACCAGTCTCCTGTATTGTGACTCAGTGTCCCCCTTCTTCTGTATCCTAGCAACCAGTCTCCTGTATTGTGGCTCAGTGTCCCCCTTCTTCTGTATCCTAGCAACCAGTCACCCATATTGTGGATCAGTGTCCCCCTTCTTCTGTATCCTAGCAACCAGTCGCCTTTATTGTGGCTCAGTTTCCCCCTTCATCTGTATCCTAGCAACCAGTCGCCTGTATTGTGGCTCAGTGTCCCCCTTCTTCTGTATCCTAGCAACCAATCACCTGTATTGTGGATCAGTGTCCCCCTTCTTCTGTATCCTAGCAACCAATCACCTGTATTGTGGATCAGTGTCCCCCTTCTTCTGTATCCTAGCAACCAGTCGCCTGTATTGTGGTTCAGTGTCCCCCTTCTTCTGTATCCTAGCAACCAATCACCTGTATTGTGGATCAGTGTCCCCCTTCTTCTGTATCCTAGCAACCAGTCGCCTGTATTGTGGATAAGTGTCCCCCTTCTTCTGTATCCTAGCAACCAGTCGCCTGTATTGTGACTCTGTGTCCCCCTTCTGTATCCTAGCAACCAGTCACCTGTATTGTGGATCAGTGTCCCCCTTCTTCTGTATCCTAGCAACCAGTCACCTTTATTTTGGATCAGTGTCCCCCTTCATCTGTATCCTAGCAACCAGTCACCCATATTGTGGCTCAGTGTCCCCCTTCTTTTGTATCCTAGCAACCATTCACCCATATTGTGGCTCAGTGTCCCCCTTCTTCTGTATCCTAGCAACCAGTCACCCATATTGTGGCTCAGTGTCCCCCTTCTTCTGTATCCTAGCAACCAGTCACCTGTATTATGGCTCAGTGTCCCCCTTCTTCTGTATCCTAGCAACCAGTCGCCTGTATTGTGACTCTGTGTCCCCCTTCTGTATCCTAGCAACCAGTCACCTGTATTGAGGATCAGTGTCCCCCTTCTTCTGTATCCTAGCAACCAGTCACCTGTATTGGGGATCAGTGTCCCCCTTCTTCTGTATCCTAGCAACCAGTCACCTGTATTGGGGATCAGTGCCCTCCTTCTTCTGTATCCTAGCAACCAGTCGCCTGTATTGTGGCTCGATGTCCCCCTTCTTCTGTATCCTAGCAACCAGTCACCCATATTGTGGTTCAGTGTCCCCCTTCATCTATATCCTAGCAACCAGTCTCCTGTATTGTGACTCAGTGTCCCCCTTCTTCTGTATCCTAGCAACCAGTCTCCTGTATTGTGGCTCAGTGTCCCCCTTCTTCTGTATCCTAGCAACCAGTCACCCATATTGTGGATCAGTGTCCCCCTTCTTCTGTATCCTAGCAACCAGTCGCCTTTATTGTGGCTCAGTTTCCCCCTTCTTCTGTATCCTAGCAACCAGTCGCCTGTATTGTGGCTCAGTGTCCCCCTTCTTCTGTATCCTAGCAACCAGTCACCTGTATTGTGGATCAGTGTCCCCCTTCTTCTGTATCCTAGCAACCAGTCGCCTGTATTGTGGCTCAGTTTCCCCCCTTCTTCTGTATCCTAGCAACCAGTCACCTGTATTGTGGCTCAGTGTCCCCCTTCTTCTGTATCCTAGCAACCAGTCACCTGTATTGTGGCTCAGTGCCCCCCTTCTTCTGTATCCTAGCAACCAGTCGCCTGTATTGTGGATAAGTGTCCCCTTCTTCTGTATCCTAGCAACCAGTCACCTGTATTATGGCTCAGTGTCCCCCTTCTTCTGTATCCTAGCAACCAGTCACCTGTATTGTGGATCAGTGCCCCCCTTCTTCTGTATCCTAGCAACCAGTCACCTGTATTATGGCTCAGTGTCCCCCTTCTTCTGTATCCTAGCAACCAGTCGCCTGTATTGTGGCTCGATGTCCCCCTTCTTCTGTATCCTAGCAACCAGTCACCTGTATTGTGGCTCAGTGTCCCCCTTCTTCTGTATCCTAGCAACCAATCACCTGTATTGTGGATCAGTGTCCCCCTTCTTCTGTATCCTAGCAACCAATCACCTGTATTGTGGATCAGTGTCCCCCTTCTTCTGTATCCTAGCAACCAGTCGCCTGTATTGTGGTTCAGTGTCCCCCTTCTTCTGTATCCTAGCAACCAATCACCTGTATTGTGGATCAGTGTCCCCCTTCTTCTGTATCCTAGCAACCAGTCGTCTGTATTGTGACTCTGTGTCCCCCTTCTGTATCCTAGCAACCAGTCACCTGTATTGTGGATCAGTGTCCCCCTTCTTCTGTATCCTAGCAACCAGTCACCCATATTGTGGCTCAGTGTCCCCCTTCTTTTGTATCCTAGCAACCAGTCACCCATATTGTGGCTCAGTGTCCCCCTTCTTCTGTATCCTAGCAACCAGTCACCTGTATTATGGCTCAGTGTCCCCCTTCTTCTGTATCCTAGCAACCAGTCGCCTGTATTGTGACTCTGTGTCCCCCTTCTGTATCCTAGCAACCAGTCACCTGTATTGAGGATCAGTGTCCCCCTTCTTCTGTATCCTAGCAACCAGTCACCTGTATTGGGGATCAGTGTCCCCCTTCTTCTGTATCCTAGCAACCAGTCACCTGTATTGGGGATCAGTGCCCCCCTTCTTCTGTATCCAACAACCAGTCGCCTGTATTGTGGCTCGATGTCCCCCTTCTTCTGTATCCTAGCAACCAGTCACCCATATTGTGGTTCAGTGTCCCCCTTCATCTGTATCCTAGCAACCAGTCTCCTGTATTGTGACTCAGTGTCCCCCTTCTTCTGTATCCTAGCAACCAGTCTCCTGTATTGTGGCTCAGTGTCCCCCTTCTTCTGTATCCTAGCAACCAGTCTCCTGTATTGTGGCTCAGTGTCCCCTTCTTCTGTATCCTAGCAACCAGTCACCTGTATTGTGGCTCAGTGTCCCCCTTCTTCTGTATCCTAGCAACCAGTCACCTGTATTGTGGCTCAGTGTCCCCAGTGTTCTGAGTCCTGATGGGGGGTTGTTTGCTGGTCTGGTCAGGGCCTGTGGTGTGTAGTGGTGACCCCGGTGTCCCCCTGGTATCATTGTGGGTGTGGGGCCTCAATGTGTGACCCGCACTTGGCCATGACACCTTTTGTTTATTTCTGCACCTCTCCTCATAGGCCGAGACCGGGGCAATTCTTCTTCCCAGACCTCAGGGCTCATCCATTGTACAGGATATTCACCGCAATCTGTTCATTGTTTATGGATATCTCTCGTCACCTCCGCTGACAGGAGGGGGACCACTTGTCCCGGATTGCCCGGGACTGTCCCAGATTTTGCAGGTCTGTCCCGGGTCTGGGCCAATACAGTGTCCCGGAATGAAATGGACACAGCCACCCTGCATGGTGCATCCTGCGTCCTGATTGGGCAAAGCTTTGCCCAATCAGGGCGCAGTAAAAGCTAGTTGTAAACCGTTTGCCGACCGTATACTGTCCATGTACAGCAGCAAGGTGCGTCTCCTGTGCAGAATGGTGTAGCTGTACGTGATCCTGCACATCCGGGTCTGGGGCGCGCACACGCACCTTCTGCAACCCCCTCCCACTGTGACTGGACACAGCAGGAGCCAATCAGCGGGACCCGCCAATCATTCAGGAAAGAAGCGCAACGGCCATCTATGTAAACAAGGCAGATTGCTGTCCTGTCAGTGGGGAAGGCATGGAGCCTGTGTTCCTGCAAAGCAAGAAACACGGATCTCTGCCTTTTCATAGTACAAGCACCTCCCCCACAGCGAGTGAACACATTTTAGGCACACATTTAACCCTTTGATTGCCCTGATGTTTACCCCTTCGCAGCCAGTGTCATTAGTACAGTGACAGTGCATATATTTAGCACTGATCACTGTATTAGTGTCACTGGTCTCCAACAAGTGTCAGTTAGTGTCCACATTGTTCACCACAATGTTACAGTCCCGCTATAAGTCGCAGATCGCCACCAATACTAGTAGAATTAGGAAAATTCCATAAATCTATCCTGTAGTTTGTAAACGCGATAACTTTTGCACAAACCGATCAATATTTGTTTATTAGGATTTTTTTTTTTGGTCACATGCGCTGTTTCTGTGAGTAATTAACAGTGTTGATCAGTGCAGGGTGTCACTATTGATCGGTGTAGATCGGTGTTGATCAGTGCAGGGTGTCAGTATTGATGACTATTGATCAGTGCAGGGTGTCAGTATTGATGACTATTGATCAGTGCAGGGTGTCAGTACTGATGACTATTGATCAGTGCAGGGTGTCAGTGTTGATGACTATTGATCAGTGCAGGGTGTCACTATTGATCGGTGTAAATCGGTGTTGATCAGTGCAGGGTGTCAGTGTTGATGACTATTGATCAGTGCAGGGTGTCACTATTGATCGGTGTAGATCGGTGTTGATCAGTGCAGGGTGTCATTATTGATGACTATTGATCAGTGCAGGGTGTCAGTGTTGATGACTATTGATCAGTGCAGGGTGTCACTATTGATCGGTGTAAATCGGTGTTGATCAGTGCAGGGTGTCACTATTGATCGGTGTAGATCGGTGTTGATCAGTGCAGGGTGTCAGTACTGATGACTATTGATCAGTGCAGGGTGTCAGTATTGATGACTATTGATCAGTGCAGGGTGTCAGTATTGATGACTATTGATCAGTGCAGGGTGTCACTATTGATCGGTGTAAATCGGTGTTGATCAGTGCAGGGTGTCAGTGTTGATGACTATTGATCAGTGCAGGGTGTCACTATTGATCGGTGTAGATCGGTGTTGATCAGTGCAGGGTGTCAGTATTGATGACTATTGATCAGTGCAGGGTGTCAGTGTTGATGACTATTGATCAGTGCAGGGTGTCACTATTGATCGGTGTAAATCGGTGTTGATCAGTGCAGGGTGTCACTATTGATCGGTGTAGATCGGTGTTGATCAGTGCAGGGTGTCAGTACTGATGACTATTGATCAGTGCAGGGTGTCAGTATTGATGACTATTGATCAGTGCAGGGTGTCAGTATTGATGACTATTGATCAGTGCAGGGTGTCAGTATTGATGACTATTGATCAGTGTTGATCAGTGCAGGGTGTCAGTATTGATCAGTGCAGGGTGTCAGTATTGATCAGTGTAGATCAGTGCATGGTGTCAGTATTGATCACTATTGATCAGTATTGATCAGTGCAGGGTGTCAGTATTCATCAGTGTAGATCTGTGCAGGGTGTCAGTATTGATCACTATTGATCAGTGTTGATCAATGCAGGGTGTCAGTATTGATCAATATTGATCAGTGCAGGGTGTCAGTATTGATGACTATTGATCAGTGTTGATCAGTGCACGGTGTCAGTATTGATGACTATTGATCAGTGTTGATCAGTGCAGGGTTTCAGTATTGGTCAGTGCAGGGTGTCAGTATTGATCAGTGTAGATCAGTGCAGGGTGTCAGTATTGATGACTATTGATCAGTGCAGGGTGTCAGTATTGATGACTATTGATCAGTGCAGGGTGTCAGTATTGATCAGTGTTGATCAGTGCAGGGTGTCAGTGTTGATGACTATTGATCAGTGTAGATCAGTGCAGGGTGTCAGTATTGATGACTATTGATCAGTGCAGGGTGTCAGTATTGATGACTATTGATCAGTGCAGGGTGTCAGTATTGATCAGTGTTGATCAGTGCAGGGTGTCAGTATTGATGACTATTGATCAGTGTTGATCAGTGCAGGGTGTCAGTATTGATGACTATTGATCAGTGTTGATCAGTGCAGGGTGTCAGTATTGATCACTATTGGTTGGTGTGTAGAAGCTGACTGTTGAGTACTGGTGGGTGTAATGCTCTTTATCCTCCAGGGGTGGCAGTATAGCAAAAGCTGGGAGAGGAACATAACGCAGAGCGCATGTGCGGGATCAGCTGACTCTGGAACGCGCACGCTCTCTACCGCTAAGTGCCGGGAGCGCGCAACGCTGTGTGATCTGAGCGGAGACACCGGAGAGCCCCGGAGAGACGTACGTCACCTGATCCGGGGGGAGGGGAGTGTGATAATGGGGGGCAACATTGTGATGCTTATATTGGGGGGGGGGTTATGATGAGGACACTATTGTGATGATTATATTGGGGGGGGGGGGGTATGATGAGGACACTATTGTGATGATTATATTGGGGGGGGGGGGTTATGATGAGGACACTATTGTGATGATTATATTGGGGGGGGGGGGGGGGTTATGATGAGGACACTATTGTGATGATCATATTGGGGGGGGGGGGGGTTATGATGAGGACACTATTGTGATGATTATATTGGGGGGGGGGGGGGTATGATGAGGACACTATTGTGATGATTATATTGGGGGGGGGGTTATGATGAGGACACTATTGTGATGATTATATTGGGGGGGGGGGGTTATGATGAGGACACTATTGTGATGATCATATTGGGGGGGGGGTTATGATGAGGACACTATTGTGATGATTATATTGGGGGGGGGGGGGTATGATGAGGACACTATTGTGATGATTATATTGGGGGGGGGGGTTATGATGAGGACACTATTGTGATGATTATATTGGGGGGGGGGGGTTATGATGAGGACACTATTGTGATGATTATATTGGGGGGGGGGTTATGATGAGGACACTATTGTGATGATTATATTGGGGGGGGGGGGGGTTATGATGAGGACACTATTGTGATGATTATATTGGGGGGGGTTATGATGAGGACACTATTGTGATGATTATATTGGGGGGGGGGGTTATGATGAGGACACTATTGTGATGATTATATTGGGGGGGGGGTTATGATGAGGACACTATTGTGATGATCATATTGGGGGGGGTTATGATGAGGACACTATTGTGATGATTATATTGGGGGGGGGGGGGTTATGATGAGGACACTATTGTGATGATTATATTGAGGGGGGTTATGATGAGGACAATATTGTGATGATCATATTGGAGGGGGTTATGATGAGGACACTATTGTGATGATTATATTGGGGGGGGGGGGTTATGATGAGGACACTATTGTGATGATTATATTGGGGGGGGGGGGTTATGATGAGGACACTATTGTGATGATTATATTGGGGGGGGGGGGTTATGATGAGGACACTATTGTGATGATTATATTGAGGGGGGTTATGATGAGGACACTATTGTGATGATTATATTGGGGGGGTTATGATGAGGACACTATTGTGATGATTATATTGAGGGGGGTTATGATGAGGACACTATTGTGATGATTATATTGGGGGGGGGGGTTATGATGAGGACACTATTGTGATGATTATATTGGGGGGGGGGGTTATGAGGAGGACACTATTGTGATGATTATATTGGGGGGGGGGTTATGATGAGGACACTATTGTGATGATTATATTGGGGGGGGGGTTATGATGAGGACACTATTGTGATGATTATATGGGGGGGGGTATGATGAGGACACTATTGTGATGATTATATTGGGGGGGGGGGTTATGATGAGGACACTATTGTGATGATTATATTGGGGGGGGGGTTATGATGAGGACACTATTGTGATGATTATATTGGGGGGGGGGGTTATGATGAGGACACTATTGTGATGATTATATTGGGGGGGGGGTTATGATGAGGACACTATTGTGATGATTATATTGGGGGGGGGTTATGATGAGGACACTATTGTGATGATTATATTGGGGGGGGGGTATGATGAGGACACTATTGTGATGATTATATTGGGGGGGGGGTTATGATGAGGACACTATTATGATGATTATATTGGGGGGGGGGTTATGATGAGGACACTATTGTGATGATTATATTGGGGGGGTTATGATGAGGACACTATTGTGATGATTATATTGGGGGGGTTATGATGAGGACACTATTGTGATGATTATATTGGGGGGGTTATGATGAGGACACTATTGTGATGATTATATTGGGGGGGTTATGATGAGGACACTATTGTGATGATTATATTGGGGGGGTTATGATGAGGACACTATTGTGATGATTATATTGGGGGGGGGGGTTATGATGAGGACACTATTGTGATGATTATATTGGGGGGGGGGGGTTATGATGAGGACACTATTGTGATGATTATATTGGGGGGGTTATGATGAGGACACTATTGTGATGATTATATTGGGGGGGGGGGTATGATGAGGACACTATTGTGATGATTATATTGGGGGGGGGGTATGATGAGGACACTATTGTGATGATTATATTGGGGGGGGGGGTATGATGAGGACACTATTGTGATGATTATATTGGGGGGGGGTTATGATGAGGACACTATTGTGATGATTATATTGGGGGGGGGGTTATGATGAGGACACTATTGTGATGATTATATTGGGGGGGGGGTTATGATGAGGACACTATTGTGATGATTATATTGGGGGGGTTATGATGAGGACACTATTGTGATGATTATATTGGGGGGGGGGGTTATGATGAGGACACTATTGTGATGATTATATTGGGGGGGGGGTTATGATGAGGACACTATTGTGATGATTATATTGGGGGGGGTTATGATGAGGACACTATTGTGATGATTATATTGGGGGGGTTATGATGAGGACACTATTGTGATGATTATATTGGGGGGGGGGTATGATGAGGACACTATTGTGATGATTATATTGGGGGGGGGTATGATGAGGACACTATTGTGATGATTATATTGGGGGGGGGGGGTATGATGAGGACACTATTGTGATGATTATATTGGGGGGGGGGTTATGATGAGGACACTATTGTGATGATTATATTGGGGGGGGGGGGGGGTTATGATGAGGACACTATTGTGATGATTATATTGGGGGGGGGTATGATGAGGACACTATTGTGATGATTATATTGGGGGGGGGGTTATGATGAGGACACTATTGTGATGATTATATTGGGGGGGGGTTATGATGAGGACACTATTGTGATGATTATATTGGGGGGGTTATGATGAGGACACTATTGTGATGATTATATTGGGGGGGGGGGGGTTATGATGAGGACACTATTGTGATGATTATATTGGGGGGGGGGGTTATGATGAGGACACTATTGTGATGATTATATTGGGGGGGGGGGGTTATGATGAGGACACTATTGTGATGATTATATTGGGGGGGTATGATGAGGACACTATTGTGATGATTATATTGGGGGGGGTTATGATGAGGACACTATTGTGATGATTATATTGGGGGGGTTATGATGAGGACACTATTGTGATGATTATATTGGGGGGGTTATGATGAGGACACTATTGTGATGATTATATTGGGGGGGGTTATGATGAGGACATTATTGTGATGATTATATTGGGGGGGGGTTATGATGAGGACACTATTGTGATGATTATATTGGGGGGGTTTAGTGTAATTTAATTTTTTTTTCTCTCTTTCAGGATGAATGGGAGGCTTGGTTCCCCTCCCCCGCACCTCCCTCCGGACAGGTAAGTGCTCGTCATCCTCTGGTTCTGTGTGGCTCTGTTGATCTGTATGGGTGGGGGGGGGGAGGGGTTAATAACGGGCACAGGCGGTATGACCAGTGGAAGTGACGGGGGGGTGCAGTGCAGTCGCTGTTCCTGCATCCCGTTCATTCTGAGGTGATTGCTCCTCCCTGTAGATGTTCTGTCGGATCAATGTGTGTAACAATGTAACTTCGCACTTCCTGTGATAGACGGAGATCAGGACCCCCGAGATGTTCATTGTTGGGGTTCAGGATTGGGGGAACTCTGTGGGCTCCCAGGTGGAGGCTGTACATTGGTAGTGTGCCTATTCATTGGGGGAGGGGTTGTGCCTCTGAACTGACACTCCATTCTGGTTCTGGTCTCGGCTCAGTTTCTCTTCTGCCTTCCCTCAGATTCCTCCAATGGCTTTTTGGCCTGAAAATTCCATGGCAGAAATTTTGAGGTTCTGTTCATTATCAGATCCCCCAATGTGCAATGCGATCGCGGGCCATTCCCCTCCCCCTTCCCCTTCGTGGGTCATCGGGGCCCGTTCCCCCTTTTCGCTCCGGTGGGTCGTCGGGGCCCGTTCCCCCTTTTCGCCCCGGTGGGTCGTCGGGGCCCATTCCCCCTTTTCGCCCCGGTGGGTCGTCGGGGCCCGTTCCCCCTTTTCGCCCCGGTGGGTCGTCGGGGCCCATTCCCCCTTTTCGCCCCGGTGGGTCGTCGGGGCCCGTTCCCCCTTTTCGCCCCGGTGGGTCGTCGGGGCCCGTTCCCCCTTTTCGCCCCGGTGGGTCGTCGGGGCCCGTTCCCCCTTTTAGCCCCGGTGGGTCGTCGGGGCCCGTTCCCCCTTTTCGCTCCGGTGGGTCGTCGGGGCCCGTTCCCCCTTTTCGCTCCGGTGGGTCGTCGGGGCCCGTTCCCCCTTTTCGCTCCGGTGGGTCGTCGGGGCCCGTTCCCCCTTTTCGGCCGGTGGGTCGTCGGGGCCCGTTCCCCCTTTTCGGCCGGTGGGTCGTCGCGGCCCGTTCCCCCTTTTCGCCCGGTAGGTCGGCGCGGCCCGTTCCCCCCGGTGGGTCGGCGCGGCCCGTTCCCCCCGGTGGGTCGGCGCGGCCCGTTCCCCCCCAGTGGGTCGGCGCGGCCCGTTCCCCCCGGTGGGTCTGCGTGGCCCGTTCCCCCCGGAGGGTTGGCACGGCCTCTGTACAGAGAAGTCGCTGTGTGTTGCTCCCCATCCTCTCTCACCCGCCCGGGTGGCACTTCTATGGATATAATCAGTAACTTTGTTCCTCGCAGCATCGGAGTGTGACCGGAGTCCGGCTACGGGTGACGGAAAATGACTCTGGAGAGGAAAGGTGTTTGATTCCCTGCCAGATATCTCCTGTCATTCTTAACCCCTTCATGACCCCAAGCTGAAAACTAACCCTACCGTCCAATCCAAATGCAGCGTTGTCCTGTGTCCAATTTATCAGAAGCCATTGGACGTTCATTTGGTGGTGAATGGGAATAAATGACTCCTAATTTCCTTATTAACCTGGAACAAAATCGTTACATAGAAGGTGAGTCTGAAAAAAGACTCATCAAGTCCAATCTCTGTGTGTTCTTGAAACTATCGATGCCCCCCCCCCCCCCCCCCCGCGCTGAGACCCCCAACTGTGGAAGGGAATTCCACATCCTTGCCGCTCTTACAGTGAAGAACCCTCTACATAGTTTAAGATTAAACCTTTTCTTCTCATTTTAATGATTGGCCACGAGTTTTGTTATACCTTCATGTGGAGAAGTTTCCTCCCTATTGTGGGGTCACCACTACGGTATTTATATATTGTGGGGTCACCAGTCCGGTATTTATATATTGTGGGGTCACCAGTCCGGTATTTATATATTGTGGGGTCACCAGTCCGGTATTTATATAATGAAATCATATCCCCTCTCAGGCGTCTCTTCTCCAGAGAGAATAAGTTCAGAGCTCACAACCTTTCCTCATATCTAATATCCTCCAGACCCTTTATTATCTTTGTTGCCCTTCTTTGTAGTCGCTCCATTTCCAGTACATCCTTCCTGAGGACTGGTGCCCAGAACTGGACAGTATACTCCAGGTGCGGCCGGACCAGAGTCTTGTAGAGGGGAGAATTATCCTTTTATCTCTGGAGTTGATCCCTTTTTAATGCCGATATTCTGTTTTGCTTTGTTAGCAGCAGCTTGGCATTGCTGAGCCCATCATCTACTAGGACCCCCCGGTCCTTCTCCACCCTAGATCCCCCCAGAGGTTCCCCTCCCCCCAGGTCCTCCTCCATCCTACATCCCCCCAGAGGTTCCCCTCCCCCCAGGTCCTCCTCCATCCTACATCCCCCCAGAGGTTCCCCTCCCCCAGGTCCTCCTCCATCCTAGATCCCCCCAGAGGTTCCCCTCCCCCAGTCTATAGATCGCATTCAGATAATTGGCACCCAAATTCAATATTTTACATTTTTCTACATTGAACCTCATTTTCCATGTAGTTGCCCCTCCCCCCATTCATTTGTTCAGATCTTCTTGCAAGGTTTCCACATCCTGCGGAGAAGTTATTGCCCTGCTTAGCTTATTATCGTCCGCAAATACAGAGATTGGACTGTTTCCCCCATCCCCCTCCTCCAGAACCCTGGGGGACCCCACTACCCACCCGACCATTCCGAGTACTCCCCATTTATCACCCTCTGAACTCGCCCTTGTAGCCAGTTTTCAATCCATGTACTCACCCCTATGGTCCATGCCAACCCACCTTATTTTGTACAGTAAACGTTTATGGGGAACTGTGTCAAATGCTTTTGCAAAATCCAGATACACCACGTCTACAGGACTTCCTTTATCTAGATACACCACGTCTACGGGCCTTCCTTTATCTAGATACACCACGTCTACGGGCCTTCCTTTATCTAGATACACCACGTCTACGGGCCTTCCTTTATCTAGATACACCACGTCTACGGGCCTTCCTTTATCTAGATACACCACGTCTACAGGACTTCCTTTATCTAGATACACCACGTCTACGGGCCTTCCTTTATCTAGATACACCACATCTACGGGCCTTCCTTTATCTAGATACACCACGTCTACAGGACTTCCTTTATCTAGATACACCACGTCTACGGGCCTTCCTTTATCTAGATACACCACATCTACGGGCCTTCCTTTATCTAGATACACCACGTCTACGGGCCTTCCTTTATCTAGATACACCACGTCTACGGGCCTTCCTTTATCTAGATACACCACGTCTACGGGCCTTCCTTTATCTAGATACACCACGTCTACGGACCTTCCTTTATCTAGATACACCACGTCTACGGACCTTCCTTTATCTAGATACACCACGTCTACGGACCTTCCTTTATCTAGATACACCACGTCTACGGGCCTTCCTTTATCTAGATACACCACGTCTACGGGCCTTCCTTTATCTAGATACACCACGTCTACGGGCCTTCCTTTATCTAGATACACCACGTCTACGGACCTTCCTTTATCTAGATACACCACGTCTACGGACCTTCCTTTATCTAGATACACCACGTCTACGGACCTTCCTTTATCTAGATACACCACGTCTACGGACCTTCCTTTATCTAGATACACCACGTCTACGGATCTTCCTTTATCCAGATACACCACGTCTACGGGCCTTCCTTTATCTAGATACACCATGTCTACGGATCTTCCTTTATCTAGATACACCACGTCTACGGACCTTCCTTTATCTAGATACACCACGTCTACGGACCTTCCTTTATCTAGATACACCACGTCTACGGACCTTCCTTTATCCAGATACACCACGTCTACGGGCCTTCCTTTATCTAGATACACCACGTCTACGGACCTTCCTTTATCTAGATACACCACATATACGGCCTTCCTTTATCTAGATACACCACGTCTACGGGCCTTCCTTTATCTAGATACATCACGTCTACGGGCCTTCCTTTATCTAGATACACCACGTCTACGGGCCTTCCTTTATCTAGATACACCACGTCTACGGACCTTCCTTTATCTAGATACACCACGTCTACGGACCTTCCTTTATCTAGATACACCACGTCTACGGACCTTCCTTTATCTAGATACACCACGTCTACGGGCCTTCCTTTATCTAGATACACCACGTCTACGGGCCTTCCTTTATCTAGATACACCACGTCTACGGGCCTTCCTTTATCTACATACACCACGTCTACGGGCCTTCCTTTATCTAGATACACCACGTCTACGGGCCTTCCTTTATCTAGATACACCACGTCTACGGACCTTCCTTTATCTAGATACACCACGTCTACGGACCTTCCTTTATCTAGATACACCACGTCTACGGGCCTTCCTTTATCTAGATACACCACGTCTACGGGCCTTCCTTTATCTACATACACCACGTCTACGGATCTTCCTTTATCTAGATACACCACGTCTACGGGCCTTCCTTTATCTAGATACACCACGTCTGCGGGTCTTCCTTTATCCAGATACACCATGTCTACGGGCCTTCATTTATCTAGATACACCACGTCTACGGGCCTTCCTTTATCTAGATAAACCACGTCTGCGGGTCTTCCTTTATCCAGATACACCATGTCTACGGGCCTTCATTTAACTAGATACACGATTTTTCATGAATCCATGCTGATTACTGCTAATGATACTGTAACTGTTCTAATTACTAAAATCTTGTGGTAAAAATATAATTCTAATTAATAAATATAATTATACATGAAAAGTAGCAGTTTTTCTGCCATTCTCAGGACCCTCCACAAAAAAACTCTCAAAGTAAATAATCTCCTCCCTGATGATGCCACATATGTGAGCGCTATTTGTTTTCTATAAAACATGTGGGTGGGTGGGGGAGGGGGAGGGGACGGATTTTGTTGGTACCCCCATAGATGGCACATAAGAGGTAAAAGTATACACAAATCTCTTCATAAATAAAGTTGTATTAAAACCACCTCAAGACCACAATTTATACTCACCGGCCCCTTTATTAGGTCCCCCTTGCTAGTACTGAGTTGGACCCCCTTTGGCCCTTCACTCTTGGTGGCGGAGATACAACAAGGTGTTGGAAACGTTCCTCAGAGATTTTTCTCCATAGTGACATCATAACATCACACAGTCGCTGCACATTTGTCAGCTGCACTTCCCATGATGTCAATCTCCCGTTCCACCACATCCCAAAGGTGCTGTATTGGATGAGATGTGGTGAGTGTGGAGGCCATTGGAGGACGGGGAGCCTCATTGTCCAGTGGTGAGATGATTGGAGCTTTGTGACATGGGGCATTATCCTGCCTGAACCGGTGATATCCCATCCCCCCACGCATTACACCCCCCACCACCAGCCTGAACCGGTGATACCCCATCCCCACAGCATTAACACCCCCACCACCAGCCTGAACCGGGGATATAAGGCAGGATGGATCTATGCACCGAATTCAGACCCCACCATCTAATGTCGGAGGTAAAATCCAGACTCCTCAGACCAGACAATGTTTTTATAATTTCTCTCCTCATTCATTCTCCCCATGCAAGATGTTCCTGCCCCCTCCTCAGTCTCCCATGTAGGGTGTTCCTGCCCCTCCTCAGTCTCCCATGCAGGGTGTTCCTGCCCCCTCCTCAGTCTCCCATGCAGGGTGTTCCTGCCCCCTCCTCAGTCTCCCATGCAGGGTGTCCTGCCCCCTCCTCAGTCTCCCATGCAGGGTGTTCCTGCCCCCTCCTCAGTCTCCCATGCAGGGTGTTCCTGCCCCCTCCTCAGTCTCCCATGCAGGGTGTCCCTGCCCCCCCTCAGTCTCCCATGCAGGGTGTCCCTGCCCCCCCCCCCTCAGTCTCCCATGCAGGGTGTTCCTGCCCCCTCCTCAGTCTCCCATGCAGGGTGTTCCTGCCCCTCCTCAGTCTCCCATGCAGGGTGTTCCTGCCCCCCTCCTCAGTCTCCCATGCAGGGTGTTCCTGCCCCCCCCCCTCAGTCTCCCATGCAGGTGTTCCTGCCCCCCCCTCAGTCTCCCATGCAGGGTGTTCCTGCCCCCTCCTCAGTCTCCCATGCAGGGTGTTCCTGCCCCCTCCTCAGTCTCCCATGTAGGGTGTTCCTGCCCCTCCTCAGTCTCCCATGCAGGGTGTTCCTGCCCCCTCCTCAGTCTCCATGCAGGGTGTTCCTGTCCCCTCCTCAGTCTCCCATGTAGGGTGTTCCTGCCCCCTCCTCAGTCTCCCATGCAGGGGTTCCTGCCCCCCCCTCCTCAGTCTCCATGCAGGGTGTTCCTGCCCCCCCCTCCTCAGTCTCCCATGCAGGGTGTTCCTGCCCCCTCCTCAGTCTCCATGTAGGGTGTTTCCTGCCCCCTCCTCAGTCTCCCATGCAGGGTGTTCCTGCCCCTCCTCAGTCTCCCATGCAGGTGTTCCTGCCCCCTCCTCAGTCTCCCATGCAGGGTGTTCTGTCCCCTCCTCAGTCTCCTCCATGTAGGGTGTTCCTGCCCCCTCCAGTCTCCCATGCAGGGTGTTCCTGCCCCTCCTCAGTCTCCCATGCAGGGTGTTCCTGCCCCCTCCTCAGTCTCCCATGCAGGGTGTCCCTGCCCCCCCTCAGTCTCCCATGCAGGGTGTCCCTGCCCCCCCCCCTCAGTCTCCCATGCAGGGTGTCCCTGCCCCCCCCCCTCAGTCTCCCATGCAGGGTGTTCCTGCCCCACTCCTCAGTCTCCCATGCAGGGTGTTCCTGCCCCCTCCTCAGTCTCCCATGCAGGGTGTTCCTGCCCCCCTCCTCAGTCTCCCATGCAGGGTGTTCCTGCCCCCTCCTCAGTCTCCCATGCAGGGTGTTCCTGCCCCCCCCCTCAGTCTCCCATGCAGGGTGTTCCTGCCCCCCCCTCAGTCTCCCATGCAGGGTGTTCCTGCCCCCCCCCTCAGTCTCCATGCAGGGTGTTCCTGCCCCCCCCTCCAGTCTCCCATGCAGGGTGTTCCTGCCCCCCTACCCCCAGTCTCCCATGCAGGGTGTCCTGCCCCCCTACCCCCAGTCTCCCATGCAGGGTGTCCCTGCCCCCCCCCTTCAGTCTCCCATGCAGGGTGTCCCTGCCCCCCCTTCAGTCTCCCATGCAGGGTCCCTCCTCCCCCCCCCTCAGTCTCCCATGCAGGGTGTCCTGCCCCCCTCAGTCTCCCATGCAGGGTGTCCCTGCCCCCCCCCCCTCAGTCTCCCATGCAGGGTGTCCCTGCCCCCCCCTTCAGTCTCCCATGCAGGGTGTCCCTCCCCCCCCCCCTCAGTCTCCCATGCAGGGTGTCCCTGCCCCCCCCTCTGTCTCCCATGCAGGGTGTCCCTGCCCCCCCCCCTCAGTCTCCCATGGCAGGGTGTCCCTGCCCCCCCCCCCTCAGTCTCCCGTGCAGGGTGTCCCTGCCCCCCTCCCCCCAGTCTCCCATGCAGGGTGTATGGCCCTGTCCCGGTCGGTAGGGAGGTGTATGTAGAGCGCCTGTCATGGTGGAGTTCTAGAATTGCAGAGACAGCAGTCTGACATTAATCTTTAACATGCGGAGTGCGGAGATCTGACACCTCGCCAACCACTCGATAATAATTTCCCCGGCCAGCAATCCACATAACTCAGCTGCCGGCAATTAACTCTTCATGGAGACGTCTTGTTCCTAAAATAGGAAATCTGCGGCTCCTTTCCCGGCTGTGCCAAGCGGCGGCTTTGTATGTGGAATGTTCCTGGGAAGCGTCTGTCGGGTTGTATTGTGTGTGTGTGTGGGGGGCGAGGGGGGCGAGGGGGCGAGGGGGGCGAGAGGGGCGAGGGGCGCTCTTCTGCCAGCAACACAAGGCTTGTTCTGTGTGCAGAGAGGAAATGGTCCCCCTGCCCCGCTCTGCCCCGGGCACAGGTTCACATGGTAACAATTAGAGCGTGGCTTCTGTCTCTGGCACCCTCGCTGTGTGCCCCCCACATCTACCCTCAGCCGGCCTGGTAATGCCCCCCTCTGCTGTCACCATTGTTCTTTGTTCCGTTTGATGGAGGCTGAGAGCAGGAAGTGAGTGTAAGCAGGTTGGGGGAGAATGCAGCATTTTATTCTATATATCTGCTGGGTGCCTCCGCTGGGGGTGGGGGTTGGTGTGCAGGCCCCTGTGTAACGCTGATATCCTTCCCCCGACTTCCTCTCCTGCACCGGAACCCTTTATCAGTCTGATCCCCCGGCTGAAGGAGATGATTATGGGGCAGCAGAGCACCTTCCTGTCATCCGCTTCGGGGGTGAAACTGCCTGGACTATAGAGACCAATCACAACTCCAGCCAGATCTTCACTTCATTCAGTAGGAGGGATAGAAGCCCTGGGAGGTATTTATTGCACTCTGTTCACCCATTGTCAGGACAGGAAGTGAAGATTAATCTTCCCAGTGGGGACACACAGCTGGAAAAGGCTTGTTATTGTGATTGGGGTGGAGAGAGGCTCTGGATCTCATGTGGCTGGAAAGGCTTGTGATATACGCCTATGGACTTCTACTCCGGTCATGTACTGAAGGACCATGGGTGAAGGGGTATGGGATGGATCGGTGCACCAGTGGAATGATCGGTTGTGGTAAAACCGTTTTCTGGTTAGTAGTCAACGCGCATTTGTGGGATACACCCTCACCAGCCACTTTATATGACACCCTTGCAGGTAGCAGGTTGGGCCCCTTTATTAGGTCCCCTTGCTAGTAGCATGTTGGACCCCCTTTATTAGGTCCCCTTGCTAGTAGCGGGTTGGACCCCCTTTATTAGGCCCCCCCTTGCTAGTGCATGTTGGACCCCCTTTATTAGGTCCCCTTGCTAGTAGCGGGTTTAACCCCCTTTATTGCTCCCGCCTTGCTAGTAGTGGGTGGGATCCCCTTTATTGGCCCCCCTTGCTAGTAGCGGGTTGGACCCCCTTTATTAGGCCCCCCCCTTGCTAGTAGCGGGTTGGACCCCCTTTATTGCCCCCCCCTTGCTAGTAGCGGGTTGGACCCCCTTTATTGGCCCCCCCTTGCTAGTAGCGGGTTGGACCCCCTTTATTGGCCCCCCTTGCTAGTAGCGGGTTGGACCCCCTTTATTGGCCCCCCCTTGCTAGTAGCGGGTTGGACCCCTTTATTGGCCCCCCCTTGCTAGTAGCGGGTTGGACCCCTTTATTGGCCCCCCTTGCTAGTAGCGGGTTGGACCCCCTTTATTGGCCCCCCCTTGCTAGTAGCGGGTTGGACCCCCTTTTATTGGCCCCCCTTGCTAGTAGTGGGTTGGACCCCCTTTATTGGGCCCCCCCCCCCTTGCTAGTAGCGGGTTGGACCCCCTTCATTAGGCTCCCCTTGCTAGTAGTGGGTTGACTGTTGGGGGGGTGGCGGGAGGTGTGGCCTTGGCTGTCAGCAATGGGTGGGTGTGGCCATTGGCTGTCAGTGGGGTGGCTATGCCCACCCATATATGATGATTGTGAAGGGGGGGGGATTCATGTATTTTGTCCCGTCTGTGGAGTTCCAATAGCGTTTTCCTGCTGGATTCTTGTTTTTCCTTTTTTCACTCTGCGACTTTTCATTGGTGTTTTTTGTTTCTAGTTTTAATACTTGAATATTGCAAAGAGAAATCTCCGGATTTGGGAGTTTAGGCCTTGGAGAGAAATCGCCGGCGGACATCCAGCAACATGTGGTGTCAATCGGAGCACCACGCTAGGAGCGCGGCGGTCACCTACCTCTGTTGGGTGAAGGCCCCAGCCCCTCGCCCGGGCTCCTCGGAATCTCTCCGCTCGGAGAACCTGTATTGTATTGTTTACATTTTTGTGGTGGAGCGGCAGACGGATTTAGAAGCCGCTCTGCATTCCATCCTCTGATATGAATCGGCCTGAATGGAAAACAGCGAGACTGACGGCAATCCACCGAGAGATCGTCTACCAGAGAACGGGGCGAGCGTGGGAGGAGTGCAGCGCTCGGTGTACACCATCAACGCCCTTAACCTTGTTTTTGTGACAATTTTTTACCGCCCCAAACACTCAGTGGTGCTTCGGCTTTCATTGCTTTGATCACTGAAAACTTTTTTCAGACGGGTCCTCCTCTGCATGACCAAGCCGGTTTCGGGAGGGTGACCACACCTTCAGCAGATTCCTGAGCCCGGTGACCCAGAGAGGGGAGGTCTCTGACCACTATAATATCCCCACCATGTATATCCTCCTCTTCATGGATGTGACGTCTTTATCTTCTTTGTTCTGGGAATTCTCTTCGCTTTTGTGGAGACTTCCTCTCACTTCCTGTTGTGTCTGTAGGAAGTGAAGTAAAATCTCTCACCAGGTCAGAGCTAGCAAAACAAATGGCCTGGCAGTTTTTATTTGTAAAGTGTTTGTAAACCAATGATCTGAAAAATGAACAAAGCTCCTCCCCTCTAAGGGGTGTACTTGCCTCTATCCAGTGTGATTTCTGTCTGATGTCTGCATTAGTCCTTTCTGACAGTTTTGCAGACACCAAAACAATCCCCAAGAGATGCCTCCCCCAGAAAGTGAGTGACAGACTCAGCTGTGCATGTAGAGGGGGTGTGCATTCCCTTCACTCAGGTCTCAGATTACACTCAGCTCCCTGCTGTGCAGTGTGAAGTCAGATCCCTGACCCCCTGAATTTCAGACATGCTGTATAAATTCTGAGAACATAGAAATGATGTAGAGGAGGAAGTGTTACAGATAAACTGCTACTTATGTGGGAGGATTTGTTAAATTTTTTTGTTTACAAACACTTTACTTTTCTGATTTTGTTGGATTAGAAAAGTTGAAGTCGATGTACTACACTTTATGGGTGCGCAGCGCCGGGGAAATGCCCCAAACTATCCAGGGCTGAGAGGATGACCCATGTGCTCATCTTCTGACCTGCTGATAGGACCACCTGAAGGGTGAAAGGTCACTGCCAGGCCCATAGGTTGTGTCAGGTCTTCACTTCTGGGGTACATGGAGACGTGGGCTGTGTATTCCTTAGGAGGGGCTTTTGTCCATATTTATTATTATTATTATTATTATTATTATTATTATTATTATTATTATTATTATTATATTTTCCGTGTGTACTGATAGGATTTGGAGAACGTTCTCCATGCATGGCTCATTATAGAAATACGTCTCTCTTGTTGTCCATCTTATGAGCCTAAATCTGGCCATTACCCTATAGATTATCTGAAGATTTTCGATGGTTAGATGGAAAAAGTGCAACAGATTCTCCATATTCATTAAACTGTGTGGATGGAGGAATCTCCCACTTTTTCCATCTAACTATAGAAAATCTACCGATAATCTATAGGTGTATGGCCTGCTTTACAAGAATCGGGTGCAGCTCTGCATAGACGCCAATCGTCTTCAGCTTGTTCCATGAAGCTTTGACAATAAAACCTGGAAGCTGATTGGTTACCATGCACAGCTGCACCAGATTTTTCACTCTCCAGGTTTAGTAAAGTCTCCCCCATAATGTGCGTTCTCTGCTGCGCCCCCGTGGTTGCTCGAGTGACCTCGTTGAAGGGTCCTTGTGTTGTCAGTGTACATGCAGCTTCCCTGGCTCTGTATGATGAAAGGATAATCCCTGCGGGGATTACGGCTCATTGCTTGTTTATTACCTGATGGACAATTACCTGCAGCGTCACAGTGTGTGTGTGTGGGTGTCATTCACTTTTCCACGGCTTCTACGTACATCCCGAGTCCCTCCTATGGAGGTGCTGAGGATCGATGTGACTGTGCAGAGAGCTGGGGACCCGTTCACAGTGCAGCTGAGGATTCAGAGTCCCTGTGATAACGATCGGTATGATAGAAGCAATCGTTACTTTTTATCTTTTTTTTTAGTCAACATTTTAGGACGTGTTCTATAAATGGTCTATGACAAGTATTTACTTTGTTTTGATGGAGAGGGCTAGACTGAGGGTTCATAGAGTTGTATGATGGGGTGGGGGCAAACTGAGGGGGTTCAGTATGATGGGGGACAGACTGAGGGGTCCGGTAGGGTGGAGGGGCAGACTGAGGGGTCCGGTAGGGTGGAGGGCAGACTGAGGGGTCCGGTAGGGTGGAGGGGCAGACTGAGGGGGTTCAGTATGATGGGGGGACAGACTGAGGGGTCCGGTAGGGTGGAGGGGCAGACTGAGGGGTCCGGTAGGGTGGAGGGGCAGACTGAGGGTCGGTAGGGTGGAGGGGCAGACTGAGGGGCCGGTAGGGTGGAGGGGCAGACTGAGGGGTCCGGGTAGGGTGGAGGGGCAGACTGAGGGGTCCGGTAGGGTGGAGGGGCAGACTGAGGGGTCCGGTAGGGTGGAGGGGCAGACTGAGGGGTTCGGTTGGGTGGAGGGGCAGACTGAGGGGTTCGGTAGGGTGGAGGGGCAGACTGAGGGGTTCGGTAGGGTGGAGGGGCAGACTGAGGGGTTCGGTAGGGTGGAGGGGCAGACTGAGGGGTTCGGTAGGGTGGAGGGGCAGACTGAGGGGTTCGGTAGGGTGGAGGGGCAGACTGAGGGGTTCGGTAGGGTGAGGGGCAGACTGAGGGGTTCGGTAGGGTGGAGGGGCAGACTGAGGGGTTCGGTGGGTGGAGGGCAGACTGAGGGGTTCGGTAGGGTGGAGGGGCAGACTGAGGGGTTCGGTAGGGTGGAGGGGCAGACTGAGGGGTTCGGTGGGATGGGGGGCAGACTGAGGGGTTCGGTGGGATGGAGGGGCAGACTGAGGGGTTCGGTGGGATGGAGGGGCAGACTGAGGGGTTCGGTGGGATGGAGGGGCAGACTGAGGGTTCGGTGGGATGGAGGGGCAGACTGAGGGGTTCGGTGGGATGGAGGGGCAGACTGAGGGGTTGGCCAGGGTGGAGGGGCAGACTGAGGGGTTGGCCAGGGTGGAGGGGCAGACTGAGGGGTTGGCCAGGGTGGAGGGGCAGACTGAGGGGTTGGCCAGGGTGGAGGGGCAGACTGAGGGGTTGGCCAGGGTGGAGGGGCAGACTGAGGGGTTCGTGTGATGGGGGGACAGACTGAGGGGTTCGGTGTGATGGGGGGACAGACTGAGGGGTTCGGTGTGATGGGGGGACAGACTGAGGGGTTCGGTGTGATGGGGGGACAGACTGAGGGGTTCGGTGTGATGGGGGGACAGACTGAGGGGTTCGGTGATGGGGGGACAGACTGAGGGGTTCGGTGTGATGGGGGGGACAGACTGAGGGGTTCGGTGTGATGGGGGGGCAGACTGAGGGGTTGGCCAGGGTGGAGGGGCAGACTGAGGGGTTGGCCAGGGTGGAGGGGCAGACTGAGGGGTTGGCCAGGGTGGAGGGGCAGACTGAGGGGTTGGCCAGGGTGGAGGGGCAGACTGAGGGGTTGGCCAGGGTGGAGGGGCAGACTGAGGGGTTGGCCAGGGTGGAGGGGCAGACTGAGGGGTTCGGTGTGATGGGGGGACAGACTGAGGGGTTCGGTGTGATGGGGGGACAGACTGAGGGTTCGGTGTGATGGGGGGGACAGACTGAGGGGTTCGGTGTGATGGGGGGGACAGACTGAGGGGTTCGGTGTGATGGGGGGGACAGACTGAGGGGTTCGGTGTGATGGGGGGGACAGACTGAGGGGTTCGGTGTGATGGGGGGGACAGACTGAGGGGTTGGCCAGGTGGAGGGGCAGACTGAGGGGTTGGCCAGGGTGGAGGGGCAGACTGAGGGGGTTGGGTAGGGTGGAGGGACACACTGAGAGGGGTTCAGGGAGCCCCAGTAATTGGTGTTGGGAGATTTTCTATCATTTACTCTCCAACTATTGACTGGCTTTAATTGGATTCATTGGCTTGGGATTCTTCGAGTTTGGTAAGCCGTGTTCATCATTGTTGGTTATATTTTCTCATTGTAGTTTCTTCTGTCATTCTTGTAATTTGCATTCTCCATGTATTATCAGACTTCTTACATCTCCCACTTTCTTCCCTCTCCAGGACATGAATGGGACGATCGCTTGGCAGGTTTATGTGAAGATCTGACCTATCCGGTGGTCTCCCGGGCCCAGTATGGCCCAGATCTCCAGCAGTAATGGCTTCAGACAGTCTTCGGCGGCTCGGCCTCTGGGAACGAAGGATGTGGGGAAGGAGGAAGCCTTGCAGATGGAAGCAGAAGCTTTGGACAAGCTGCACAAAGAGAAGAGACTGTATGCCAGCCGTGGTGCCACGTTCACCAGAGCGCATCCCACGCCCTCAGCCCTGAGCAAGCAGGACAACGATTTGATGGCGTTTCCTGAAGTGGACGCCAGGAGGTGGTCGGAGAAGTCCCTGCAGGGTATAGACCTGGAGAAGGTTCCTATGGCCGAACTAGAAAAAGTTTCTCTTGGATGACATGTTTGAAGCCGTCCCCAAAGCAGCAGCCCCGCCCAGCTGCGGGCATTGAATCCAGTGGTCTCCGCACAGTGCTTCACTCCATCGTTCCCGGGTGGTCAGTGGGCATCTAGATTGCAAGCTCCGGTGCCTTCTTCTTTGCCACCTACCTTTTCATTTTCAAAATGCGCGGATCCATTTCAGAATGGATTCAGTCCCAACATGTCTGCAGGGCAGCGCAGGGAGCCGTTGTTCCTCAGTCTTCCAGCACGTCCTGCGTACATTTCCTATGCCGTACCTGGCGGCTCGCCCTTCCACCTGCGAGGAGCTCTGCCCACCTATTCTGCCCCCGTCACCCCAGACATGGCCAAGATTATTAGACAAAATTGCAAAAACCTCTGAATTTCAGAGGAATGGAAAGGCCAATCATGACCTCCAACGCAAAGCACAAGTGGCGACTCTCCCGAAGAGAAGGCCGGTAAGACTGATGACATCAGTAAATTTGATTGGCTGGACCTGGACCCTCTCAGCAAACCCAAGGTGGACAGTGTGACCTCTACGCCGTCTCCCCGGAGGGTGATGGTGCCTGCGGTGAGATTGTGGCTGAAGATCCTTGGGATGCCGTGTTGTTGGAAGAGAAACCTCTAAAGGCCACCCAGTCCGAGAGGAAGGCCACCCTGAAATCCCCTTCCGGTGCTACCGTGACTCGCAGTCATTCCTTGAACCTGAGGCCAGCGCACGTTTCATTATCCAGGGGCCAGTCAGTGGAGGTGAGTCCAGCTTTGTATCCACCTTACCATGAAATATTCTTTTTTGTTTGTTGTAACATATTTCTGTTGTGTTACTTATAGCAAATCGTAGACTTTCCATGCAGTGACTGTTGAATCGGAGTTTGTCTGGTTCTGCAGGGACTGCCTGAATTTCAATCCATCTGTGGCTGTCCAACTTCTCCCAAATAGGATTGCTGGTTAATTTACTGTTCATTCAGCACTGGCAGTGCTAATCAGTGTAACATTGTTTATAAACATTGTTCAGATGGGAGATGGAGATACACAAAGTAACATTGTTTATAGGGTTGCACTGATACTAGTATATGTACTCTTGCAAATGCTCCAATGCCTGTTGCAGGGAGGGCCGTGCAGCTCACAGGTGATCAGTGCAGTGGTGGGGCAATTACAACACTGATCTCCCTGTATAGCTTTCAATAAAGCACCTGACCGTGTGTTCTCCCCTTCCTTCCGCGGCTGTCAGGTGCTTATTGAAAGCTATACAGGGAGATCTGTGCTTGTAACGTCTCTCACCTATGCACCGATCACCTGCGACTCTCCCCGGGCGTCCTCCTCCCTCTGCCCGGGCGTCCTCCTCCTCTCCTCCGGGCGTCCTCCTCCCTCTCCCCCGGGCGTCCTCCTCCCTCTCCCCCGGGCGTCCTCCTCCCTCTCCCCCGGTGTCCTCCTCCCTCTCCCCCGGTGTCCTCCTCCCTCTCCCCGGTGTCCTCCTCCCTCTCCCCCGGGCGTCCTCCTCCCTCTCCCCCGGTCCTCCTCCCTCTCCCCCGGTGTCCTCCTCCCTCTCCCCCGGGTGTCCTCCTCCCTCTCCCCCGGGGCGTCCTCCTCCCTCTCCCCCGGGCGTCCTCCTCCCTCTCCCCCGGGCGTCCTCCTCCCTCTCCCCCGGGCGTCCTCCTCCCTCTCCCCCGGGCGTCCTCCTCCCTCTCCCCCGGGCGTCCTCCTCCCTCTCCCCCGGGCGTCCTCCTCCCCTGCCCGGGCGTCCTCCTCCCTCTGCCCGGGCGTCCTCCTCCCTCTGCCCGGGCGTCCTCCTCCCTCTGCCCGGGCGTCCTCCTCCCTCTGCCCGGGCGTCCTCCTCCCTCTGCCCAGGCGTCCTCGGCTCCCGGGACCTCCTCCTCTCTCTGGTGTCCTCCTCCTCCATCTCTCTGGTGTCCTCCTCCTCCATCTCTCTGGTGTCCTCCTCCTCCATCTCTCTGGTGTCCTCCTCCTCCTCCTCCATCTCTCTGTCGTCGTCGTCCTCCTCCTCCTCCTCCTCCTCCTCCTCCCCTCTCCTCCTCCTCCTCCTCCTCCTCCATCTCTCTGGTGTTCTCCTCCTCCTCCTCCTCCTCCATCTCTCTGGTGTTCTCCCTCCTCCTCCTCCTCCTCCATCTCTCTGGTGTTCTCCTCCTCCTCCTCCTCCTCCTCCTCCTCCATCTCTCTGGTGTCCTCCTCCTCCTCCTCCTCCTCCATCTCTCTGGTGTCCTCCTCCTCCTCCTCCTCCTCCTCCTCCTCCTCCTCCTCCATCTCTCTGGTGTTCTCCTCCTCCTCCTCCTCCATCTCTCTGGTGTTCTCCTCCTCCTCCTCCTCCATCTCTCTGGTGTTCTCCTCCTCCTCCTCCTCCTCCTCCTCCTCCTCCATCTCTCTGGTGTTCTCCTCCTCCTCCTCCTCCTCCTCCTCCTCCTCCTCCTCCTCCTCCTCCTCCTCCATCTCTCTGGTGTTCTCCTCACTCCTCCTCCTCCTCGCTCCTCTTGTGAACGCACACGCTCTGTGTTGGGGACGCTCACCTACATGCCTGTCAGATTAGGATGAGTGTCTGCACAGCTCCCTATAGACATGAATAGGCTGGCTGCACACGGGTCTGGGGAATAGTAGCATGCTGTGGTGAAGGTTGGGTTGGGGGTGGTGCGGCAGGACTCGGTGTAAGGTGTGGGGTGCAGGCAGAGTGCAGTTGGGTACACCGGGGTACTGTGATCAGCTGCACACACGTCTCTCCCTGATAATAATAAATGTACATGTGGAGCCGCGTTTGCTGCAGGAGTAAAGTGAGATTCCAGGGAAGGGGAGTCACTCGCTCGCCATATATCTGCGGGGGTCATAAAACGCACCGTCTGCATTTCACATCCCTCAGGGAACTTCCCCAATCGTGTCCTGACATGTATGGTGACATCCTGTGGCTGGCAGTAATCCGTTTCCTGTCATGTGACTCACCGAAGACGTCCGAAATCTCATCTCCGACACATCGCCCTGCAGCTGTGTGTACTCACTGTGTGTGTGTATATGTGTGTGTATATGTGTGTGTGTGTGTATTTATGTATATATGTGTGTGTCTATCTATCTATATATATATAATGTGTATTTATAGTGTGAGTACAAAGAGCTCTGGGATCATAAAAATATATATAATGTTACACGCACAGTGAGTATACAGAGCTTTGGGATTTTATATATATATATTATACACAGTGAGTACACAGGGCTGTGGGATTAAAAAATATAGATACACACACATACAGTCAGTTCATCCTCCATGTGAAGTCCTGTGTGCAGTGGGTTGTAGTCGGTACGTCCTCCATGTGAAGTCCTGTGTGCAGTGAGTTGTAGTCGGTACATCCTCCATGTGAAGTCCTGTGTGCAGTGAGTTGTAGTCGGTACGTCCTCCATGGTGAAGTCCTGTGTGCAGTGAGTTGTAGTCGGTACGTCATCCATGTAAGTCCTGTGTGCAGAGGGTTGTAGTCGGTACATCCTCCATGTGAAAGTCCTGTGCAGAGGGTTGTAGTCGGTACGTCCTCCATGTGAAGTCCTGTGTGCAGAGGGTTGTAGTCGGTACGTCTCATGTGAAGTCCTGTGCAGAGGGTTGTAGTCGGTACGTCCTCCATGTGAGTCCTGTGGCAGTGCGCTGTAGTCGGTACGTCCTCCATGTGAAGTCCTGTGTGCATGGGCTGTAGTCGGTACGTCCTCCATGTGAAGTCCTGTGTGCAGTGGGCTGTAGTCGGTACGTCCTCCATGTGAAGTCCTGTGTGCGTGGGGTGTAGTCGGTACGTCCTCCATGTGAAGTCCTGTGTGCTGAGGGTTGTAGTCGGTACGTCCTCCATGTGAAGTCCTGTGTGCAGAGGGTTGTAGTCGGTACGTCATCCATGTGAAGTCCTGTGCAGTGGGTTGTAGTCGGTACGTCATCCATGTGAAGTCCTGTGTGCAGTGCGCTGTAGTCGGTACGTCCTCCATGTGAAGTCCTGTGTGCAGTGGGCTGTAGTCGGTACGTCATCCATGTGAAGTCCTGTGCAGTGGGTTGTAGTCAGGACGTCCTCCATGTGAAGTCCTGTGTGCAGTGCGCTGTGTTGGTACATCCTTTGAATCCCTTTTACACTTCAATTGATGGAATGTCTCGTCCTCCTGCAGGGTGACCATGGGGGCCAGTCACGGATCCCGCCAGGAAACTCGGTTCTGCGGGAACTGGAAGTTCAGGATGAAGAGGCTGCGGCGTTCTGTGAAGAGATTGAGAGGTGAGAGGACCGGCGGTCCGTATGTCCGCTATGTGAACTGACAGAGGGGGAGGTGCCCCGGGCTCTGATCACACACATTCTATTACAGATAATAGGAAGTGATAACTGATACTTTGTATACAGTCTGTATTGAGGAGGAAACGGTAACCCGCCATTGTGTCCCGGAGAGCAGACAGGAAGTGAGAGGAAATCTCTACATAACACCTGTGATTATAGATTTATGTCGCAGTACCCGGGGGGGGGGGGGGAGGGGGCGCAACCTCGGCCTCCAGCTGTGGTGAAACTACAAGTCCCATGAGACATTGCAAGACCCCGACCATCACAGGCATGACTCCTAGAGGCAGAGGCATGATGGGATTTGTAGTTTCACCACCACCGGGGGCCAAGGTTGCCAACCCCTGCAGTACATGTCGGCATTCACTGGTTCCCTCAATGAACTGTAGCTCCCCAGTGCCGTGTGTTCTGCCGAGAAAGGTCCCCGTCGGATAATGTCCGTCCTCTACTGAGCAGGCGCAGCGCTTGCGCATTACGGAGGACAACGTGAGCTGCCGAAAGTCTCTGAACGCGATCAGCTGTACATGGCGCCTTGCGCAATTAACACTACATTGTGCCCGGCGCTCACCGATGCTCGTGCAATCTGCAAGGGGCGGGTGTATTATTGAGAAGCGTGTTCATGTTCAAAGACTTTCAGCGGCTCCTTAGTGCTGCCATACTGCACAAGCGCTGCGCCTGCCTCAGTAACGGGGCGGACACTATCACGATGGGGGAC
>NW_027507786.1:23218150-23269159 GCF_037356315.1 Lithobates pipiens | reverse complement strand
CGATGGGGGACATTTCTCGACCTAATACCAGCAGCACTCATGCAGCCCCAGACCATGACACCCCCACCACCATGCCTGACTGTAGACAAGACACACTTGTCTTTGTCCTCCTCACCTGGTTGCCCCCACACACGCTTGTCACCATCTGACACCAAATACCTTTTATCTTGGTCTCATCAGAGCACAGGACATGGTTCCAGTAATCCATTCTCCTTAGTCTGCTTGTATTCAGAAAACTGTTTGTGGTCTTTCTTGTGCATCATCTTTAGAAGAGGCTTCCTTCTGGGAGGACAGCCATGCAGACCAATTTGATGCAGTGTGCGGCGTATGGTCTGAGCACTGACAGGCTGACCCCCTCCCCACCCCTACAACCTCTGCAGCAATGCTGGCAGCACTCATACGTCTATTTCCCAAAGACAACCTCTGGATATGACGCTGATCACGTGACCTTAACTTCTTGGTGGACCATGGCGAGGCCTGTTCTGAGGGGAACCTGTCCTGTTATACCGCTGTATGGTCTTGGCCACCGTGCTGCAGCTCAGTTTCAGGGTCTTGGCAATCTTCTTATAGCCTAGACCAGTGATGGCGAACCTTGGCACTCCAGATGTTTTGGAACTACATTTCCCATGATTCTCATGCACTCTGTAATGTAGTTGAGCATCATGGGAAATGTAGTTCCAAAACATCTGGGGTGCCGAGGTTCGCCATCACTGGCCTAGGCCATCTTTATGTAGAGCAACAATTCTTATCTTCAGATCCTCAGAGAGTTCTTTGCCATGAGGTGCCATGTTGTACTTCCAGTGACCAGTATGAGAGAGTGAGAGCGATAACACCAAATTTAGCACACCTGCTCCCCATTCACACCTGAGACCTTGTACCACTGAGTCACATGACACTGGGGGAGGGAAAATGGCTAATTGGGCCCAATTTGGAGATTTTCCCTTAGGGGTGTACTGACTTTTGTTGCCAGCGGTTTAGACATTAATGGCTGTGTGTTGAGTTATTTTGAGGGGACAGGAAATTTACACTGTTATACAAGCTGTACACTCACTACTTTACATTGTAGACAAGTGTCATTTCTTCAGTGTTGTCACATGAGAAGAGAGAAGGAATGTCACTGAGGGGCGTACTTACTTTTGTCACATACTGTACATCTGTGTTATTTATTGTAGATTTTTGTCCATCTTGTATATTGATCATTTATGTCCCATGTTCTTGTTTTATGTACTTATTTATTATTTAAATATAGATTTATATCTGTTATTTATTGATATATGATATTGTTATATTGATTTCTATATTATTGATCTCCGGTGCAGGTTGAGGAGGAAATTTCCCAGCGATGATTTAGCAACCAATCCGGGCTTTGTGCTGAGCGCCGTCATGTCGCAGCCAATCTCAGCGCAGACATCTGCAGCGTGAAGGTTTCCATAGTGATTGAGGCTTCCAGCAGCCCGTCACCTTTACCTGCGACAGTGAGTATGACATCCGAGGGGGGGGGGGTGTAACCCCAACAGCCAATCGGATGACTGTTCATTGATCTCACCTGATCAGATGTCACCTTTAGTGGATGCATTTTTTTTTTCGTTTAAAGCGGAGTTCCACCCAAGAATGCAACTTCCGCTTTAGGTGCAGGTGACCCCCTGACCTGGCACATTTGGCATGTCATTTTTTTGGGGGAGGAGCGGGTACCCTGTTTATATGGGCACCCAGCACCCACTTCCTCCTCTGGCACTGGAAGGAAGTTCACCTTCCCCCCCCCCCCCCCCCCGCAATCTTCTCGGACACGTCACAGGTCCCGGAAGCTTTCCCGGCCATTCACAGCGCGCGCCTGGCTGGGAAACCACAGCCGGGCACCCATAAGTAGAACGCCGGAACCTCGGAGAGGAGCGGGACTTCCTGCGCCCGCATTGCTGGACCCCGGGACAGGTGAGTGTCTGATTATTAAAAGTCAGCAGCTACACTTTTGTACCGGTGACTTCTATATGGGTGGAGCTCCACTTTAAGGGCACTTGTCTCCCAGAGTGCCATCTAGGATTACCTCCAGTGAGAATCTTCAATTCCTGACTTTCCTGATGAAGTCAAGCTTGGCCCCGCCCCTTCTCACCTCCACACCTTTTGCAGATGTTTCTTCAATGTGATTGGAGGTTTGGTAGGGGCTTGACTTTTTACAGAAAAGTCGAGATTAGCATATAACTTGTGTACACCTGGATCTCAGGGCCTGTTCCGTAGAAGGTGAGCCGATCATCGGAGCAGACCCTGAGGATAGGAGTACAAAGCCAAGTGACCCCGCTACTCGCAATCAGCGGAGTTCTGAGCAGCGGGGTCACATGATTTGGTGTTTAGCAGATATTTGGGGCCCCATGCAGGATGGAGTTCATAGGAAAGCAGTACAAGCGGGCCCTATGCCCAGCTCCTGGCTCGTCTGTGGATAAGGGGCAGAAAGTGCCGATAATTGTTCTCTTCCTCTTATCTAGTAAGCTCTCCGGTCGAGCTGATCATTATGCAGGCGCTATGCTGGGTCCACGATGACCTGAACCAGGTGGACATGGAGAGCTACATACTGAAGGTGTGCGGCCAGGAAGAGGTCCTGCAGAAGTAAGTCAACCCAGACGTCTTCTACACTGTGACATCATCACTCTGAAAACTGCAGCTAACTGACATCTTTGTAAAGGCTTCCCTGCAGTAGTTTGTATCTCTGCTCCTCCACAATGGTGATATTTCCCCCTGTAGTTTGTGTGTCTGCCCCTCCCACAATGGGGAGATTTCCTGCAGTAGTTTGTGTCTCTGCCCCTCCCACAATGGGGAGATTTTCCTGAAGTAGTTTGTGTCTCTGCTCCTCCCACAATGGGGAGATTTCCTGCAGTAGTTTGTGTGTCTGCCCTCCCACAATGAGGAGATTTCCTGCAGTAGTTTGTGTCTCTGCCCCTCCCACAATGGTGAGATTTCCTGCAGTAGTTTGTGTCTCTGCTCCTCCCACAATGAGGAGATTTCCCCCAGTAGTTTTGTGTGTCTGCCCCTCCCACAATGGGGAGATTTCCTGCAGTAGTTTGTGTCTCTGCCCCTCCCACAATGGGGAGATTTCCTGAAGTAGTTTGTGTCTCTGCTCCTCCCACAATGGGGAGATTTCCTGCAGTATTTTGTGTGTCTGCCCCTCCCACAATGAGATTTCCTGCAGTAGTTTGTGTCTCTGCCCCTCCCACATGGTGAGATTTCCTGCAGTAGTTTGTGTCTCTGCCCCTCCCACAATGAGGAGATTTCCCTCAGTAGTTTGTGTCTCTGCCCCTCCCACAATGAGGAGATTTCCTGCAGTAGTTTGTGTCTCTGCCCCTCCCACAATGGTGAGATTTCCTGCAGTAGTTTGTGTCTCTGCCCCTCCCACAATGGGGAGATTTCCTGCAGTAGTTTGTGTCTCTGCCCCTCCCACAATGGGGAGATTTCCCCCAGTAGTTTGTGTCTCTGCCCCTCCCACAATGAGGAGATTTCCCCAGTAGTTTGTGTCTCTGCCCCTCCCACAATGAGGAGATTTCCCTCAGTAGTTTGTGTCTCTGCCCCTCCCACAATGAGGAGATTTCCCCCAGTAGTTTGTGTCTCTGCCCCTCCCACAATGAGGAGATTTCCCTCAGTAGTTTGTGTCTCTGCCCCTCCCACAATGAGGAGATTTCCTCAGTAGTTGTGTCTCTGCCCCTCCCACAATGAGGAGATTTCCCCCAGTAGTTTGTGTCTCTGCCCCTCCCACAATGAGGAGATTTCCCTGCAGTAGTTTGTGTCTCTGCTCCTCCCACAATGAGGAGATTTCCCCCAGTAGTTTGTGTCTCTGCCCCCTCCCACAATGAGGAGATTTCCCTCAGTCGTTTGTGTCTCTGCCCCTCCCACAATGGGGAGATTTCCTGCAGTAGTTTGTGTCTCTGCCCCTCCCACAATGGTGAGATTTCCTGCAGTAGTTGTGTCTCTGCCCCTCCCACAATGGGGAGATTTCCTGCAGTAGTTTGTGTCTCTGCTCCTCCCACAATGGGGAGATTTCCTGCAGTAGTTTGTGTCTCTGCCCCTCCCACAATGATGAGATTTCCTGCAGTAGTTTGTGTCTCTGCCCCTCCCACAATGGGGAGATTTCCTGCAGTAGTTTGTGTCTCTGCCCCTCCCTCAATGAGGAGATTTCCTGCAGTATTTTGTGTCTCTGCCCCTCCCACAATGGGGAGATTTCCTGCAGTAGTTTGTGTCTCTGCCCCTCCCACAATGGGGAGATTTCCTGCAGTATTTTGTGTCTCTGCCCCTCCCACAATGGGGAGATTTCCTGCAGTAGTTTGTGTCTCTGCCCCTCCCACAATGGGGAGATTTCCTGCAGTATTTTGTGTCTCTGCCCCTCCCACAATGGGGAGATTTCCTGCAGTAGTTTGTGTCTCTGCCCCTCCCACAATGGGGAGATTTCGGAGATTCCCTGCAGTAGTTTGTGTCTCTGCCCCTCCCACAATGGGGAGATTTCCTGCAGTATTTTGTGTCTCTGCCCCTCCCACAATGGGGAGATTTCCTGCAGTAGTTTGTGTCTCTGCCCCTCCCACAATGGGGAGATTTCCTGCAGTAGTTTGTGTCTCTGCCCCTCCCACAATGGGGAGATTTCCTGCAGTAGTTTGTGTCTCTGCCCCTCCCACAATGGGGAGATTTCCTGCAGTAGTTTGTGTCTCTGCTCCTCCCACAATGGGGAGATTTCCCTGCAGTAGTTTGTGTCTCTGCTCCTCCCACAATGGGGAGATTTCCTGCAGTAGTTTGTGTCTCTGCCCCTCCCACAATGGGGAGATTTCCTGCAGTATTTTGTGTCTCTGCCCCTCCCACAATGGGGAGATTTCCTGCAGTAGTTTGTGTCTCTGCTCCTCCCACAATGGGGAGATTTCCTGCAGTAGTTTGTGTCTCTGCCCCTCCCACAATGGGGAGAAATTTCCCTGCAGTAGTTTGTGTCTCTGCCCCTCCCACAATGGGGAGATTTCCCTGCAGTAGTTTGTGTCTCTGCCCCTCCCACAATGGGGAGATTTCCTGCAGTATTTTGTGTCTCTGCCCCTCCCACAATGGGGAGATCTGTACAGTACATAATGTATCGGTTGTATGATTGTAGCGTGTGTGTGCAGTGCGGTGTGCATGGAGCAGGCATTGTGTGTAATGTCTGTATTCTGGTTTTGTCTCCACAGTAAGCATTGCCTGGGCAGCCACGAATACATCCAGACCTGCCGCAAGTGGGACACGGAAATCCGTCTGCAGCTTCTGTGTCACCGGACGGTGTGCAGAGCCATGGCACGCACGGTGAGTGGGCGGAGCTTGCTGTCACTGAGGATATGGGAGGCGGGACATCTCTGGGTGCTGCTCAACTATTTGTCATTTCCTCCCTGGGATCCGCTTCCAGATCCCATCTCACCGCCGTGCCAGGAAATGGAGGGGATCTCCGGCAGATATTGGGGGGCAGCACCCCCCCCTCCCCCCCCCCCCCCCCCCCCCGTCTGCCCCCTCATGTCCTTGTCTTCACTTCTTACAGGGACATCATTGTTCCCATCTGCAGCTTTCCTGGAGATCGGAATGAGATTTACAGCGCCTGGAAAAAGTATTCATACCCCCCGACATTCCCCACATTTTGTTACAACCAAAACCATAAATGTATTTTATTGGGATTTTATGTGATGGACCAACACAAAGTGTCACATAATTATTTGTATCATTTTCCTTCCACTTCACAATTATGTGACACTTTATGTTGGTCCATCACATAAAATCCCAATAAAAAACATTTTATGTTGTCATGGGGTATGAATACTTTTTCAAGGCACTGTATATTCCTCTTCATCATCTGTAACATTTCTCCTCTATATAATGGTGACAGTTCTGTGATATTGACCCCTCCCCATTCATGGTGGCTCTGTGATAAGGTACAGAGTAGTAGTGAGGGGGGGTCAATGTCAGTTAAGAAGCACAGAGAGATGAGGGGGGTAGAGATGAGGCACAGAGAGATGAGGGGGGGTAGAGATGAGGCACAGAGAGATGAGGGGGGTAGGAGATGAGGCACAGAGAGATGAGGGGGGGTAGAGATGAGGCACAGAGAGATGAGGGGGGTAGAGATGAGGCACAGAGAGATGAGGGGGGTAGAGATGAGGCACAGAGAGATGAGGGGGGGTAGAGATGAGGCACAGAGAGATGAGGGGGGGTAGAGATGAGGCACAGAGAGATGAGGGGGGTAGAGATGAGGCACAGAGAGATGAGGGGGTAGAGATGAGGCACAGAGAGATGAGGGGGGTAGAGATGAGGCACAGAGAGATGAGGGGGGGTAGAGATGAGGCACAGAGAGATGAGGGTGGTAGAGATGAGGCACAGAGAGATGAGGGGGGTAGAGATGAGGCACAGAGAGATGAGGGGGGTAGAGATGAGGCACAGAGAGATGAGGGGGGGTAGAGATGAAGCACAGAGAGATGAGGGGGGGGTAGAGATGAAGCACAGAGAGATGAGGGGGGGTAGAGATGAAGCACAGAGAGATGAGGGGGGGTAGAGATGAGGCACAGAGAGATGAGGGGGGTAGAGATGAGGCACAGAGAGATGAGGGGGGGTAGAGATGAGGCACAGAGAGATGAGGGGGGGTAGAGATGAGGCACAGAGAGATGAGGTGGGGTAGAGATGAGGCACAGAGAGATGAGGGGGGGTAGAGATGAGGCACAGAGAGATGAGGGGGGGTAGAGATGAGGCACAGAGAGATGAGGGGGGGTAGAGATGAGGCACAGAGAGATGAGGGGGGGTAGAGATGAGGCACAGAGAGATGAGGGGGGTAGAGATGAGGCACAGAGAGATGAGGGGGGGTAGAGATGAGGCACAGAGAGATGAGGGGGGTAGAGATGAGGCACAGAGAGATGAGGGGGGGTAGAGATGAGGCACAGAGAGATGAGGGGGGTAGAGATGAGGCACAGAGAGATGAGGGGGGTAGAGATGAGGCACAGAGAGATGAGGGGGGGTAGAGATGAGGCACAGAGAGATGAGGGGGGGTAGAGATGAAGCACAGAGAGATGAGGGGGGGGTAGAGATGAAGCACAGAGAGATGAGGGGGGGTAGAGATGAGGCAGAGAGATGAGGGGGGTAGAGATGAGGCACAGAGAGATGAGGGGGGGTAGAGATGAGGCACAGAGAGATGAGGGGGGGTAGAGATGAGGCACAGAGAGATGAGGGGGGGGTAGAGATGAGGCACAGAGAGATGAGGGGGGGTAGAGATGAGGCACAGAGAGATGAGGGGGGTAGAGATGAGGCACAGAGAGATGAGGGGGGTAGAGATGAGGCACAGAGAGATGAGGGGGGTAGAGATGAGGCACAGAGAGATGAGGGGGGGTAGAGATGAAGCACAGAGAGATGAGGGGGGGGTAGAGATGAAGCACAGAGAGATGAGGGGGGGTAGAGATGAGGCACAGAGAGATGAGGGGGGGTAGAGATGAGGCACAGAGAGATGAGGGGGGTAGAGATGAGGCACAGAGAGATGAGGGGGGGTAGAGATGAGGCACAGAGAGATGAGGGGGGTAGAGATGAGGCACAGAGAGATGAGGGGGGGGTAGAGATGAGGCACAGAGAGATGAGGGGGGTAGAGATGAGGCACAGAGAGATGAGGGGGGGTAGAGATGAGGCACAGAGAGATGAGGGGGGGTAGAGATGAGGCACAGAGAGATGAGGGGGGGTAGAGATGAGGCACAGAGAGATGAGGGGGGTAGAGATGAGGCACAGAGAGATGAGGGGGGTAGAGATGAGGCACAGAGAGATGAGGGGGGGTAGAGATGAGGCACAGAGAGACGGTGAGGGGGGGGAGGGGGGGAATTGTTGGTGATATAGTGGGGCACAAAGTGACATCAGCCACAGAGTGACAGGGCGGTTGGGTTGGGGGGGTTGTTGATGATATGAGGCACAGAGTGACAGTGCAGGGGGGGGGGGGGGGCAGTGATGTGTAGTACAGAGGGGGGGGGGGCGGTTTTTATCAGATGGAGTCCCTCGGCCTGTCACAGGAAAAGGTTGTCGGGATTCCTGACAATGAGCCGCGCACTCACTTCCTGTTTCCTGTAATACTCTCCGGCACTGAGCAGACTGCAGCCCCCCCCCCCCCAATCCTCCATAGCGGGGAGGGTGCCAGCTCTCTGTACTGGCCACTCTGCTCTGTGGCACTCGGGTCACCCCCCCCCCCCCCCTCTTATAGGAATATTCCATATTATTGGGGGTGATCTGTATACATCATTGTGACCCCCCCACATGTCCTATCATCACCCTCATTATCACTAAATACACACTGGAGACAATCCCGACTTCCTGCGTCTGCCGCATTCTTCTCTCTGATTGCTCTCTCTGATTGCTCTCTCTGATTGGTCTCTCTGATTGCTCTCTCTGATTGGTCTCTCTGATTGGTCTCTGCATTTCCTCTATTTATAGGCTGAAGACGATGCAACACCGATTGACCTTAATAGACATTTGGCCCTGCTGGACAGGCCTTTCAAAGAGCCCCTCACTCGGTATGCTGACTGACTGTGCAGTGTAACCGTGTACAATGTTCCGTGTACAATGTTCTGTATGTAATGATTCTCATATGTTCCGTGTACAATGTTCTGTATGTAATGATTCTCATATGTTCCGTGTACAATGTTCTGTATGTAATGATTCTCATATGTTCCGTGTACAATGTTCCGTATGTAATGATTCTCATATGTTCCGTGTACAATGTTCCGTATGTAATGATCCTCGTATGTTCCGTGTGCGATATTCCGTATGTGATGATCCTCGTATGTTCCGTGTGCGATGTTCCGTATGTGATGATCCTCGTATGTTCCGTGTACGATGTTCCGTGTGCGATGTTCCGTATGTAATGATCCTCGTATGTTCCGTGTGCGATGTTCCGTATGTAATGATCCTCGTATGTTCCGTGTGCGATGTTCCGTATGTGATGATCCTCGTATGTTCCGTGTGCGATGTTCCGTGTGCGATGTTCCGTATGTAATGATCCTCGTATGTTCCGTGTGCGATGTTCCGTGTGCGATGTTCCGTATGTAATGATCCTCGTATGTTCCGTGTGCGATGTTCCGTGTGCGATGTTCCGTATGTAATGATCCTCGTATGTTCCGTGTGCGATGTTCCGTATGTAATGATCCTCGTATGTTTGGTGTATAATGTTCCACATGTGATCTGCACTGACCCTCCCCCATGACGCTCCTCTCTAATCTGCAAAATGTATTGAGCCGTCTTCAGTGACTGATCTTGGTGATGGTGGAGCGGTGAGGAGCATCGGACAGATCTCTTCACAAATGTCTTTTAGTTTATGACTGAAAGTATCTCCAGTGAAGAGTCCCGGTACTCCTCCTCCATCATACAAAGTCATCGTAGACAATGGTGCTCCTCCATCATACAAAGTCATCGTAGACAATGGTGCTCCTCCATCCTTGTGCTTGCAGTTTGGGTAACACCCTTTTCTGTTCCAGCAAGACCGTGCCAGGTGGGCAACTCCATATTCGTGGTCATGGGGTGGCGGGGCAACTCCATATTAGTGGCCGTGGGGTAGGGGGGCAAATCCGTAATAATGGCCATGTGGGGGGAGGGGGGGCCTGTGGTTCTGGAATGGGATGTCCAGCAGGCTCCTGTGGTGGTCGGGGGGGCCCCGGACATGTGGTGTGAGGATTGCACGGCACCGTATGAACAGACTCGGAAGATTCCGCTTTTGAGGAATTTGTATTTTATTTTATTGATGAAGAATATTAATAATGTGGAAAATCTCAGCCCTGGAGCTCCAAGAAATACAATAAATCAGCTGGAGGTTCAGCCCGGCAGACTCCACTCCTAACTGAGATCACCTTTAGTAATACTGAAGACGGCAGGAAGGTGGTAAGAGGGGGTGGCATGCAGCTGAGGCGTCTGTGACATGAGCATCGGATTGGGGGTGCGGCACACTGGTCCCGGGCCCCCCTTTCTGCTGGTTCTTATTATAAACTACAAGTATATGTTGAGGGTGCAGCTCACAATGCGGAGTCCCTCCTCCCACATGAAAACCTTGCGCCCGGGGCACCTGTCCTTCCCGCCCACCCCTTGTCCCAACTCTGGCTGTATGTGTAATGTACATGATTGTATCACACTAATGATTGGTGATCTGTGTGTGTGTGTGTGATATACATGATTGTATCACACTAATGATTGGTGATCTGTGTGTGTGTGTGTGATATACATGATTGTATCACACTAATGATTGGTGATCTGTGTGTGTGTGTGTGTGATATACATGATTGTATCACACTAATGATTGGTGATCTGTGTGTGTGTGTGTGTGTGATATACATGATTGTATCACACTGATTGGTGACCTGACCGGTATAGGTGTGTAATATACAGTGCTGTGAGGGGGGGGTATTTGCCCCCTTCCTGATTTTTATTTTTTTTGCATATTTGTCACACATTAATGATTCAGATCATCAAACAAATGTTTATTGTTACACAAAGATAATCCGAGGAAATACAAAATGCACTTTTTAAATGATTTAATTTATTAAGGGAAAAAATCTGTCCAAACCTGCCTGGCCTCTGTGTGAAAAAGTAATTGCCCCCCTAATACCTGGTTGTGCCACTCATGACGGCAACAACTGCAATCCAAGAATTTGCAATATCTGGCAATGAGTCTGTCACATCGCTGTGGAGGAATTTTGTCGCACTCTTGTTTTCACTCGGCCACATTGGAGGGTTTTCCAGCATGACCGGCCTGTGCCATGATACAGCATCTCAATGGGATTTAAGTTCAGACTTTGACTAGGCCACTTCAAAACCTTCATTCTTCTTTTTTTTATTTTTTTTTTGAGCCATTCAGAGGAGGACTCACTGGTGCGTTTCGGGTCATTGTCCTGCTGCATAACCCAAGTGCGTTTTAGGTCAGGAAGTGATGTCCGGAGATTCTCCTTCAGGATTTTCCAGTAGAATGTAGAATCCATGGTTCCATCAATGACGGCGAGTCGTCCAGCTGCAGACCATCCCCCACCACCACCACCACCTCCATGTGTGACTGCTGGGGTGATGTTCTTTTTATGAAATGTTGTGTTAGTTTTACGCCAGACGTATCGGGACCCCCACCTTCCAAATCCTTCAACTTTTGTCTCATCAGTCCACAGAATATTTCCCCAAACGTCTTGGGGATCCTCAAACGTGAGATGAGCCTTTGTGTTTTTAGGTCAACTCTGCCTTTGTCCTTGGAACTCTCCCATGGACGCCATGTTTGCCCGCTCTCTTATTGGTGAATCGGGAACACTGACCTTACCCGAGGTAAGTGAGGCCTGCAGTTCTTTTGATGATGATCCGGGTTCTTCTATGACCTCCTGGATGAGTCCCCGTTGTGCTCTTGGAGTGATTTTGGTCGGCCGGCCACTCCTGGGAAGGTTCACCGCCGTTCCATGTTTCCTCCATTTGTGGATAATGGCGCTCCCCGCGGTTCTCTGGAGTCCCAAAGCCTTATAAATGTCTTGGTAACCCTTTGCAGACCGATACATGTCAGTTACTTTGTATCTCTTGTATCTGTTCTTGAATTTCTTTAGATGGCGGCATGATGTGCGGCTCTTTTAGCGTGCTTCACTTTGTCAGACAGCTTCTATTTGAGTGATTTATTGATAAAACAGGTCTGGCGGTAATCAGGCCTGGGTGTGGCACGTGAATTTTTTCCCCCAATATTTTGCCATTTTGATGGGGGGGCAATTATTTTTTCACATAGAGGCCAGGCAGGTTTGGACAGCTTTTTTCCCTTAATAAATTAAATTGTCATTTAAAAACTGCATTTTGTATTTCCATGGGTTGTCTCTGTGTGATTTTAACATTTGTTTGATGATCGGCATCATTTAAGTGTGACAATGTAAATTTAGTGAGGGGGGGGAATACTTTTTCACAGCGCTGTACATGACTGATCACAGTAATGATTGGTGATTTGTGTCTCTGCAGACAAAGCATTGAAGAATTACTGGACACTTATCATGAGCAAGTCAGCGTTTGCCTTAAAAATGAGGTAAGATTACCAGAGAACTGTCTGCACTTCCTCCGTCTTCCCCAGAAAATGCCTAAAGCACAATCGTTCATAAATCTTGTGTCCTGGGAGGTGTCTGGGTGCCTCGTGTCCTCTTATCCCAGCAGGCTGGTCAGGGAGGCCAATATTCAGTATTTTTTAATTTCATCTCTGCCCAGTGTACACAAGGCTGGGCGACTGGGAGCGTTGTCCATGGCTGGGCGACTGGGAGCGCTGTCCATGGCGGGGCGACTGGGAGCGTTGTCTATGGCGGGGCGACTGGGAGCGTTGTCTATGGCGGGGCGACTGGGAGCGTTGTCTATAGCGGGCAACTGGGAGCGTTGTCTATGGCGGGCGACTGGGAGCGTTGTCTATGGCGGGCGACTGGGAGCGTTGTCTATGGCGGGCGACTGGGAGCGTTGTCTATGGCGGGGGCGACTGGGAGCGTTGTCCATGGCTGGGCGACTGGGAGCGCTGTCCATGGCGGGGCGACTGGGAGCGCTGTCCATGGCGGGGCGACTGGGAGCGTTGTCTATGGCGGGGCGACTGGGAGCGTTGTCTATGGTGGGGCGACTGGGAGCGTTGTCTATGGCGGGGCGACTGGGAGCGTTGTCTATGGCGGGGCGACTGGGAGCGTTGTCTATGGCGGGGCGACTGGGAGCGTTGTCTATGGCGGGGGCGACTGGGAGCGTTGTCTATGGCGGGGGCGACTGGGAGCGTTGTCTATGGCGGGGCGACTGGGAGCGTTGTCTATGGCGGGGGCGACTGGGAGCGTTGTCTATGGCGGGGGCGACTGGGAGCGTTGTCTATGGCGGGGGCGACTGGGAGCGTTGTCTATGGCGGGGCGACTGGGAGCGTTGTCTATGGCGGGCGACTGGGAGCGTTGTCTATGGCGGGCGACTGGGAGCGTTGTCTATGGCGGGCGACTGGGAGCGTTGTCTATGGCGGGGGCGACTGGGAGCGTTGTCCATGGCGGGGGCGACTGGGAGCGCTGTCTATGGCGGGGCGACTGGGAGCGTTGTCTATGGCGGGGCGACTGGGAGCGTTGTCTATGGCGGGGCGACTGGGAGCGTTGTCTATGGCGGGGCGACTGGGAGCGTTGTCTATGGCGGGGCGACTGGGAGCGTTGTCTATGGCGGGGCGACTGGGAGCGTTGTCTATGGCGGGGCGACTGGGAGCGTTGTCTATGGCGGGGGCGACTGGGAGCGTTGTCTATGGCGGGGGCGACTGGGAGCGTTGTCTATGGCGGGGGCGACTGGGAGCGTTGTCTATGGCGGGGCGACTGGGAGCGTTGTCTATGGCGGGGCGACTGGGAGCGTTGTCGTTCATGGCGGTTCATGCCGCACTCACATTGTGGAAGAATTTCTGTCTGCAAATGTCACCTGCAGTACCCGCTCATGAACGTCTCGGATCTTCTAAACATCTTCTGAAGCCTTTAGTTGCCTTGTCATTTGTTCATGGTGGGCTTGGAATAAAGGTTTATCTCTACCTGCTCTGTGGGGTCACCTAATGGGGTCACTAAATGTCTATTTCAGAGTAACCCATACAAAGCTGCTGACCAAATCATCAAATCTGTGAGAAATATCTGCAAGACAGTGGACAGTGTGGAGACCCCATCCATAACAGACTGTATCAAGAAGTTACGGAGGGCTGTGAACTTACCCCGGAGCCGCAGCATAGAGGTATGGAGGGAATTCAGGCAATATACATGATGGATTTTGGAGGGTTTGGATCAGCTGTTGTTCCATGGGGGACATGGTCTCTGGATGGGGTCTGTGGGTGCATGGGCCATGGTCTCTGGATGGGGGCTGGGGCTGCATGGGCCATGGTCTCTGGATGGGGTGCTGAACCTGCGTGTTTCGTATGAGTTGGGGTTTGTGTACTGTACATTAAAGCATTGCTGTGATTTCAGGGGCCCTCCAGTCCGGTTGAGGGATGTAAGGACGGTTCATCAGAGGGTAAGTGTCCCCAATATCACACCTGGAAATCTCTGCAGTAAGTAGCGTAGCTTGTACTGACGGTCTATATTCTGATGCAGGTATTCCCCAGAATGACAGTCCTTTGCAGGAGAGTTTACAGCAATTAACAACGGCGGTTCACAAACTGCTGCAGCTTCACTTCTCTTCCGGGAACGCTGATTTGGACCCCAGTAATAGCCGCCCGCTAAAAGAGGCTCGCAGCTCCGCTGACCATCTCCAGTTCACTATATTTGCTGGTCATGGGATTCCCACCGGTTGGGTGTCCAGGTAAGATGTGGTTTTATCTCCTCAGTAAATTTCGTCCTTTACACGGTCTCTATAAAATGCAGTTTTTGACGATTGCAGTGTGCAAGGGAACCGATAGCAACTGGTCTGTCAGAGTTCTAAAGTTCTCCACCAGGACCTTCCATGTTCTGCTCCATAGTTGGAGTGATGATGGCCAGTTCCTGCCTCAAATATTTCTTCTGAAGTATTTCCGGTGTCAAGGGGTTGTTTGCAGTACATCTTGTTGTCCCGTACAAGTCTATAAGAACCAGCGAGAGAGGGAGCGCCTCCGTCTGGGTGTAGACTGTGTGCAATTAGCATAAAATTATTTAAAAAAAAAGTAATGCGCTCAGCGTTTATGAAGAAGAAATCAGCATATCATCAGTGGGAGAATTATCTGGAAGGTGGCAGAGATGGGCAGGCGAGCGGCTGGCGAGAGTTAATGCAAGCAGCCTGGTTTGTGTCAAGGCTTTTGGGTATCTTCAACACTCGGCTCCAAATGATGCTGATGTCACTCCACGAGGGGGTATGGCTATGTGTTTCAGGGTTTTGCCCCTTTGTCAACCCATAACGGTTGGCGGATACGTAGATGTTTAGGCAGGTGCCTGGCGGATGCGTAGATCATCAAGCGAGCAGCTGGCAGATGGGTAGATGGTCAGGCGAGAGGCTAGCGGATGTGTACATGATCAGGCTGGCGGATGCGTAGATGGTCAGGCGGGCAGCTGGCGGATGCGTAGATGGTCAGGCGGGCAGCTGGCGGATGCGTAGATGGTCAGGCGGGCAGCTGGCGGATGCGTAGATGGTCAGGCGGGCAGCTGGCGGATGCGTAGATGGTCAGGCGGGCAGCTGGCGGATGCGTAGATGGTCAGGCGGGCAGCTGGCGGATGCGTAGATGGTCAGGCGGGCAGCTGGCGGATGCGTAGATCATCAAGCGAGCAGCTGGCAGATGGCTAGATGGTCAGGCGAGAGGCTAGCGGATGTGTACATGATCAGGCTGGCGGATGCGTAGATGGTCAGGCGGGCAGCTGGCGGATGCGTAGATGGTCAGGCGGGCAGCTGGCGGATGCGTAGATGGTCAGGCGGGCAGCTGGCGGATGCGTAGATGGTCAGGCGAGAGGCTAGCAGATGCGTAGATGGTCAGGCGGGCGGCTAGTGGATGCAGAGAGCAGCTATGTAGATGGAGGGAAGACCCGCTATGGGCAGGGAGAGGGAATGCAATCAGGCCGGCTTGTATAGAGGCTTCTGGGTATCTTCAACACATGGCTCCAACTGGCAATGTTGTCACTCCACAAGGGGGGCATGGCTACGTGTTTTGGGGCCCCGCCCCTCTGTCATAGTGAAGAGAGGGTGACTGTGAGTGAAGAGGAGGTGGGCGGCAATGTGCCCAGTGACCACTCCTCTATGGGTTGGACAGTTTGCAGAGGACGGCCACAGCAGCATCGTAGTCTTATTTTCCTTCTTAGAAGGTATAACTTGAAGCAGGTCAGATGGAGGTCAGAGGCACCTTGGAAGGGCCTCGGAAGGGCCTCCAGCTGGTGCCACCCACACAAGCCGTTGGCCCATTGACCGCGGTCCTCATAGGAATGGGATGTGTGTAATATATGGGCACCAGATACTTCAGACTTTAGAAATGGATCCCGATGATACTGGAGGGTCTTTTCTGTCCTCTGAGATGCGGACAGACCATATTCCCGGGGAAATTACCGGAGACGTACTGGAGAAGGTCGGCTCTATCAGTCACATTTTGCTTGAAAGACGTCCAATTTCTCCTGCAGGGTAAACGTATTAATCTAATCACCGGGATCCGGGCCTTATCATAGGACTCGGGCTGTGGTCACCTTCACAAATGTTTGTCTCCTTCTGACCGAGTGAAAAACAAACCATTCATTTTGTTGTTTTGGTTGATCGTTTTTTTGGGGTAGAAAATATACATATTTTTTATTATATATTAATGTACAATCGAGTCCATTGAGGGACACAGGAATCCAGGAACAGTTGGGTTATACTGCTGCCTACAGGAGGATGGGACACTGGTGTGCAGAAATCCCATTTTACCCCTCCCTACCCAGCATGCCTCAGCTTTGTGTGAAAGCAATACACGGGACCAGTTAGTGTCACTAAACGCTCATCGTAAAAAAAAACGATGAATAAATGGCGTATCCCATGCTGGTCACACTCACTCATCGCTATGAGATTCCTTCTCTGTATTCTGCAGAAATCCTGGTTGATCCCACTGCTCTCTATCTCCCCCTTCTGTCCATGTCCCCAATTCAGCTAGGGGGGTTTTGCAGAGCGGTGGTGGCAGCTCTGCACATGCTCAGTTCTCAGTGAGTTTCTATGCTGAGCATTTCCTCCCCATCGCATCTGAGCAGATCATGTGACTACAGAGTCACCCATGTGGGCGTATACACAATGACAGGCCACTCCCTCCCTCTCCCTCCTCCTCATGCCCACTAACCAGCTAAACATAATGGGGGCGGGACGTTCTATGTATATTAACCACTTAAGGACCGAGCCTCTTTTTGGGATTTGTTTTTTTACAAGTTAAAGCGGAGGTCCACCCTAAAATGGACCTCCGCTCATCGGAACCCTCCCCCCCTCCAGCGCCACAATCGGCACCTTTCAGGGGGGAGGGGGGTGCAGTTACCTGGATAATCCAGGTAACTGCACCCACTACCGGGCTAGCTCTCTGCGGAAAGGGGCGTACGTTACGCCCCTTTCCGCAAGCGCCCGCCCCCTTCAGCAAGTGCCCTGCTGCCTGCTGGGAAACGCACAGCTCCCAGAGGCAGCGGGGACCGTCCGGATTGCGCCGCGCGGCTCGCGCATGCGCAGTAGGGAACCGGGAAATGAAGCCGAAAGGCTCCATTTCCTGATTCCCATACCCAAGATGGCGGCGGCAGGACCCGATAGACGAGCGAGCGATCGGCTTCGGGTGCCGACATCGCGGGCGCGCTGGACAGGTAAGTGTCACTATTTAAAAGTCAGCAGCTGCAGTATTTGTAGCTGCTGGCTTTTAAAAAAAAAAAAAAAAAAACGCGGAGTCCCGGTGGACTCCCGCTTTAAAAACTGTTTTGTTTGTTTTTTGCTAGAAAATTACTTGGAACCCCCAAACATTATACATTATTTTTTCTAACACCCTAGAGAATAAAATGGCGGTCGTTGCAATACTTTCTGTCACACCATATTTGCACAGCGGTCTTTTTTTTTTTTTTTTTTTTTTATACACTTTTTTAAATTAAAATATAAGACAACAGTAAAGTTAGCCCAATTGTTTTTTTTTTTTTATATCGTGAAAGATGTTACGCCCAGTAAATGATACCCAACATGTCACGCTTCAAAATCGCACCCGCTCCGTGGAACGGCGACAAACTTTTACTGTGAAAAAATCTCCATAGGCAAAGTTTTAAAACATTCTACAGGTTGCATGTTTTGAGTTTACAGAGGAGGGTCTAGGGCTAGAATTATTGCTCTTGCTCTAATGATCTCGGTGATACCTCACATATGCGGGTGCTACTTACGTATGCGTTCGCTTCTGCACGCAAGTTTGGCGGAACGGGACGCGTGTACATTTTTTTTTTTTTTTTCTTCTTTATTTTCTTTTTTCTTTTTACACTATTCTTTTAAAAAAAAATTCTGTAACTTTTATTCCTATTAGAAGGAATGGAAACATCCCTTGTAATAGACATGACAGGACCTTTTAAATATGAGATCTGGGGGGTCAAAAAGACGTCACACCTCATATTTAAACTAAAATGCAATAATAAAAAGAAATGGTCCTTTTAAGAGCTGTGGGTGGAAGTGATGTTTTTTTTGTTTACAAACGATTTTTATTTGGTACATAGAGAAAGTACAGAGAATATGCATAAATATAAAAAAATAAATGCAATGTATATCAAGATAAACATAGAAAATCACTATAGATACAAAATTTGTACAAAATTCAGTGCATATATATTGCAATAGCTTGTGTTTTAATTTGGCATGGTGATAGGCTAGAGCTGTAATAGTGCAGTAAACCGTAGACAGTCATATATAGGAGACCCAATTTCAGGGAGTATTAAAAAAGGAGGTAGAGTGGTTAAACCAGGGATCCCATTTCTTACTATATAAATGTGTGGAAAGGTGGAAGTGATGTTGTGACGTAAATTCCGCCCTGCAATTGTATGGAGGCGGGTGGGGGCCGCCTTCCCTTCACTCGTCTCCATGCCAAGGAAGGAGCAACATCCAATCGCCTTTGCCACCACCGATGGCTTTGGTAAGCGGCGGAGGGCACCAGTGCACAGCGGGGAGGGGGGGGGGGCTTTTCTCGCCATCGATTTAAAAGTGATCTCATGTCGAATCCGCCGCAGAGACCACTTTTATCTGAAAGCGGACCACCGGCCGAAGAAGAGGATTATGCTAGCTAGCTGCTGCCATAATAACGATATTCCTCTTCACCTCCCTCTTATTTTAAGACAGAGGCTGAAGGGGGCGTGGCACATCCTGTGACTGGCAGAAATCCGCCCACACGTTATATCCAAAAATAATTAAAGATTTGATTTCAAATATATACAGTGGTGTGAAAAAGTGTTTGCCCCCTTCCTCATTTCCTGTTCCTTTGCATGTTTGTCACACTTAAGTGTTTCGGAACATCAAACCAATTTAAACAATAGTCAAGGACAACACAAGTAAACACAAAATGCAATTTGTAAATGAAGGTGTTTATTATTAAAGGTGAAAAAAAATCCAAACCATCATGGCCCTGTGTGAAAAAGTGATTGCCCCCTAAACCTAATAACTGGTTGGGCCACCCTTAGCAGCAACAACTGCAACCAAGCGTTTGCGATAACGTGCAATGAGGCTTTTACAGCGTCCTGGAGGAATTTTGGCCCACTCATCTTTGCAGAATTGTCCTAATTCAGTTACATTAGAGGGTTTTCGAGCATGAACGGCCTTTTTAAGGTCATACCACAACATCTCAATAGGATTCAGGTCAGGACTTTGGCTAGGCCACTCCAAAGTCTTCATTTTGTTTTTCTTCAGCCATTCGGTGGTGGACTTGCTGGTGTGTTTAGGATCATTGTCCTGCTGCAGAACCCAAGTTCCTTTCAGCTTGAGTACACGAACAGATGGTCGGACATTCTCCTTCAGGATCTCTTGGTAGACAGCAGAATTCATAGTTCCTTTTATCACGGCAAGTCTTCCAGGTCCTGAAGCAGCAAAACAGCCCCAGACCATCACACTACCACCACCATATTTTACTGTTGGTATAATGTTCTCTTTATGAAATGCAGTGTTCCTTCTACGCCAGATATACTTGGACACACACCTTCCAAAGAGTTCCACTTTTGTCTCATCGCTCCACAGAATGTTGTCCCAAAAGTCTTGGGGATCATCAAGATGTGTTGTGGAGAAATTGAGAGGAGCTTTGATGTTCTTTTTGCTCAGCAGTGGTTTTCTCCTTGGAACTCTGCCATGCAGGCCATTTTTGCCCAGTCTTTTCCTGATGGTGGAGGCATGAACGCTGACCTTAACTGAGGCAAGTGAGGCCTGCAGTTCCTTGGACGTTGTTGTGGGGTCTTTTGTGACCTCTTGGATGAGTCGTCGCTGCGCTCTTGGGGTAATTTTGGGCGGCCGGCCACTCCTGGGAAGGTTCACCACTGTTCCATGTCTTCGCCATTTGTGGATAATGGCTCTCACTGTGGTTCGCTGGATTCCCAAAGCTTTGGAAATGGCTTTATAACCCTTTCCAGACTGATAGATCTCAATTACTTTCTTTCTCAATTGTTCCTGAATTTCTTTGGGTCTCGGCATGATGTGTAGCTTTTAAGGATCTTCTGGTGGACCTTACTGTGTCAAGCAGCTCCTATTTAAGTGATGCCTTGATTGTGAACAGGTGTGGCAATAATCAGGCCTGGGTGTGGCTAGAGAAATTGAACTCAGGTGTGGACAACCACAGTTATAGTATGTTTTAACAAGGGGGGCAATCACTTTTTCACACAGGGCCATGATGGTTTGGATTTTTTTTCACCTTTAATAATAAACACCTTGATTTACAAATTGCATTTTGTGTTTACTTGTGTTGTCCTTGACTATTGTTTAAATTGGTTTGATGTTCCGAAACACTTAAGTGTGACAAACATGCAAAGGAACAGGAAATGAGGAAGGGGGCAAATACTTTTTCACACCACTGTATGTGTATGAGAATTTAAAGAGGAAGTAAACCCTGATGAGTTTACTTCCTCTTTCATTCCCTGCAAAGGCAAAGCATAATGGACTACTATGCATCGCATCGCATCGCATAGTAGCCCATTATGTGTCACTTACCTGACACAGGAGCCAGCGAAGTCACCGCTGTCCCCTCGGTGGGTTTTGCTGCTCCGCCGTTGTCATTCGTCGAAGCCGCGATGACGTCACTCCCGCGCATGCGCACGGGAGCCGCCACTCGCGGCATCCTCATCGTTGATGGTGCCGCGCTCAGTGCGCCTGCACGCCGCTGTCTACAGCGCATGCACCGTAGACATCGGTGCCTGTCTTTCGGCAAATATCTCCTAAACCGTGTAGGTTTAGGAGATATTTCTTGGACCTACAGGTGAGCCTTAATCTAGGCCTTAATGTAGGTCAAAGTGTGTTGAAAGGGTTTACAGCCACTTTAAAACAGTTTATTGAGATTTATTTTTACTTGGTAGTTTTGTTTTATTTTTGGAAGATGTGACCAGCAGCAGGGGACTGGAAGCTCCTCCTACTTATGTTTCCCTGCAGACAGGCTGGGAGAGAGCCGGGTCATGTGACATCTGGATATCCATTAGGAAAAACTGACTTAGTTGTTTTTTATTAAAATAATTACGTTGCCGTCCTCCCCATACAGAAATAGAAGGGAGAATGTAAATCACTTAGTGTGCGTTTAGTAGTATTACTTCTTAGGAACGGGGGAAGGGGGGCTCTGTGTCCCTCAATGGACTTCAAGAGCTCCAGTGCTTCAACAGAGCTGAAGAAAAGGTATCCATCCTCATAGGACGGACACTAGCAAAAAACTGAGGCATGCTGGGTAGAGGAGGGGTTACACAGGGGCTGGCTGACAACTTTGGCATTGTCCAGTCCTTCCATAGGTGGCAGTATAACTCAACTGTTTCTGAATCCCTGTGTCCCTCAATGGATGACGAAGGAATGATTCCAATGTGTGTTGTGGCAGCAAATCGGCTGAAATCTGTGAAATGTGATGTTCTGTCCGAAAAATAGTGTGATTGTGTGTTTTATGCTGAGTTCTGATTGGCCACCTCTCCGCCTCTCTCTTTCAGCTTTGAGAAGTATTATATAATGTGCTCCTTGCTGTATAACGGGAGAGATTTGTTCAAACCGGTTCAGTCCAAGAAAGTGGGAACATACAAGAGCTTCTTCTACCTGGTGAAATGGGACGAGCTGTAAGTACCGATACATCCTGCAGGATGGCGGAGTTCTTCCACAGATTCCCTTGTCCTGCACCACATATGTCACTAAGGCCCCTTTCACACTCGGTCGGGAGGAGCATCGGCGGTGAAGCGCCGCTATTTTTAGCATCGATTTACCGTCTGATTTGCGGCACTATTTGGCCGCTAGCGGGCGAGAAAGGGTTAAAAACCACCGCAAAGCACCTTTTCTGATGGTATAGCCGCACTGCCCCATTGATTTCAGTGGGCAGGAGCGGGGAAGGAGCAGTGTACACACCGCTCCCAAAGAAGCTGCTTGCAGGACTTTTTTTACCGTCCTGCCAGCGCACCCCTCCAGTGTTGGAGCCCTCGGGGCTTTTACATTGGAGAGAGAGCAGCGACTGTTTCAGGTCGGTTTGCAGTCGCTATTTTTAGCGCTGTAGCGCCTGCAAAACGAGCCAGTGTGAAAATGGTCTACATGTCTGTCTACAGCCAAGACCCGGGTACGAGTTCTGGGTGGAATAGGTCTGGGTTAGAACCCTTGATAGGCTTTTACTGATATAACCAAAGTAATGTAGGTGGGAGAGACTCTGCTGCAAAATAGTTTCTTGACCGTTGTGACTTTTAGGGCTCAGTCACACTTCACGTAGCAGAAACTCGCATTGTCACTCGCAATTTTGTGTAGGGCGATTGTCACGCGATTCTGCATGTCACACATGGGGGGGGGGGGCAGTCTGTTCTGTGCATGTTTGTCGCCTAGAAGAAGCTCCTGCTCCTTTTTTTTTTTTGGGGTGACAAGTTTCACAGTTTTTTTAAAAAAAGTCACATTTTGCCGCGATAGCAGCGCAATTTTTTTTTCATGCAGCAATTGCGGCAAAAACGCACCATGTTTGAGGTGTCCTCATTCAAGAATGAATTTTTGTTTCTGCACCGATTGCCATGTGATTGGGAATCTCTGGCAGAATCGCAACAATTCCGCCCCGCGATTCCAAATGGCAACGTGTGAATGGAGCCTTAGTATTTGTTGGGAAAATTTCACCCTCTTAGGAAAATTCCAAATGTCTGGTGTCAGCATAACCAGGAATACGGGGGAAGTCTACCAATGGGGAGACCTGTTCTGGTGATGACTGACACTAAGAAGGCGTTCCTCTCACTTAGGAATGATTTCCTCTCACTTCCTGTTGTATCTACAGAACAGGAAGTGGAGAGACACAGATGTGCAGTGCAGTGCAGTATGGGATATATATGTATATGTGTATTTATTGTTTCTTTATATTATTATTGTCTCTGCGTTTTTCTCTACATTTTCCTGATATCTGACGCAAAGTCCTCCTAGAGTGGATCTGCCATAACAAAGTCCTGTTTCTTGTCTGTTTCCCAGGATCATTTTCCCCATACAGATCGCACAGCTGCCATTAGAGTCCATCCTTCAGCTCCGCCTGTACGGGATCCTGAACCCAAACAGCGGGGGTTCCCCGGACTCCAATAAGCAGAGGAAGGGACCGGAGTTGCTGGGAGAGGTGTCCTTACCACTCTTCAACTACAGGAGGTAGGTGATTGGGTACACCGTGTAATGTGCGGGATATTACTGGACAGGGCAGGAGAATGGCAGCCAATGTCTAATCACTGCACCAGCCAGTCCTCAGCCAGAATCTGGCAATGGCAGCATTGGGTGAACCAGGGGTCTGAAAGGGGAAACAATGCCCCCCCAGCTCTGGCTGCAGTATTCGTCTGCCTTTTTTTCACAGCGCCATGTTCTCAGGGCCTTCATTCACCGTGATCTGGGTGGTCAGTTCTGCTCTCCGCATACATAAGGACCGCCCAGCCTGGAGAATGGGACTCGGCACCATCGCCTGGGTCTCGGACACCATCGCCTGGGTCTCGGGGGCACCGTCGCCTGGGTCTCGGGGGCACCGTCGCCTGGGTCTCGGGGGCACCGTCGCCTGGGTCTCGGGGGCACCGTCGCCTGGGTCTCGGGGGCACCGTCGCCTGGGTGTCTCGGGGGCACCGTCGCCTGGGTGTCTCGGGGGCACCGTCGCCTGGGTGTCTCGGGGGCACCGTCGCCTGGGTGTCTCGGGGGCACCGTCGCCTGGGTGTCTCGGGGGCACCGTCGCCTGGGTGTCTCGGGGGCACCGTCGCCTGGGTGTCTCGGGGGCACCGTCGCCTGGGTGTCTCGGGCCCCCCCATCGCCTGGGTGTCTCGGGCCCCCGTCGCCTGGGTGTCTCGGGGCCCCCGTCGCCTGGGTGTCTCGGGGCCCCCGTCGCCTGGGTGTCTCGGGGCCCCCGTCGCCTGGGTGTCTCGGGGCCCCATCGCCTGGGTGTCTCGGGGCCCCGTCGCCTGGGTCTCGGGTTGTTTTCCTCAGCTAGCAGAGGAAAGTTCAAAGCTGACCTCAAAAACGATTATTACTGGAAGAGTAGTGGAGTTTGTTTCTGTTCTTTATACTCTTCTCTGCACCTTGGGGACCTCCTGTCCATCACACCGCCGATAGCTGGAAATACACACATAGAATGTTTCTATTCATTCTGCACACTGATAAAAAATCGGATTCCTCTTACTCTTCGATCCATGTTTGGCCAGACTTTGTCCCTTCTCCCCATGTGCCAATCAGTGACTGCACCTGGACAGTTGGGAACATTAATAGGACGGTGGTGGGTGGAGGCGGAGCTTTAGGGATCGGGAGGGCTGACGAAGGGCCCGGGAGAGGATGTTGAGTATCGGAGGGACTTGTGGCACTCGGTGATCCTTCTCCTACACAACATTTGTCATTGTATGAGATGTGACCTCGGACAGGTTCACTTTGTGTGGTCAGAAGTTTGAAGTGGGACACCAACTGTTTTTATAGAATCGAATCTGATTGGCCCATACCTCTGTATACAGCTGTAAGTTCTCTTAGTAATATGAAATGATGGTTTCCAGTCCTCCATGTTCTGACCTCTCTCTTGCAGAACGCTGACATGTGGAACCAAACTTCTAAACCTGTGGACATCCATCCTGCCCGGTGCGGGGCCGGTGACTGTGGGCAGGAGGACACTGCCGATGCAGAAGCTGGTCTTACAGGTGAGTGCGGTACAAGTGTACAGTATTCCCGGGGGAGGGGGTCTCTGATCTGCAGATCCCAGTATGGCCATACACTGGAAGGGTGAACGGTTATACCGGTGAGATCAGGAGGAGGTTGGAGTCATCCAGGTAAGACTGTCCTACATACAGACGTAGACCACGCTTTGGGTAAAATTTACAGCAGAACTAAATGTACCTTGTAAGAATCTGGGAGCATTCAGCTCATTATTGCTGTGTCTCTTCTGTGATAAGACACCTAGCTGTCTGCTCATAGTCCTCTATCAATTGTGCGCATGCGCAGTTCCCGAGACACGCTCGCTGTGTCAGAAAGACAAATTGACTCCTGTGTGTGCGCGGCATTAATGTCACCCCCACCAGCCAATCAAGAGGCTGCAAGTAAATGATGAAAGTGGTCAGTAGGGGATGTCGGTCACATCGCTGGAAGGTGGAGGGGAGTATTTTCAGGAGTTTAGTTCCACTTTAAACGTTAAATATTTTTTTTATTTTTTTTTTACATAACAAACATATCATACTTGCTTTCTCTGTGTAGTTGGTTTTGCACAGAGCAGCTTGGATCCTCCTCCTCTCGGGTCCCTCTTTGCTGCTCCTCGCCCCCCTCCCCCTCCTGGTGTGTGCCCCTCAGCCAGCAGCTTTCTGTGGGGGCACCTGAGTCACAGCTCTGTGTATCTATTCAGACACGGAGCCCCAACCCGGCCCCGCCCCCTCTCTCCCCTGATTGGCTGGCTGACTTTGATTGACAGTGGTGCCGAAGCTTTGTCTCAGCCAATCAGGAGGAGTGTCCCATATGGTTTAGACTCTCGTGGAGATCGCCGGAGAGAGAGGAGGCTCAGGTAAGTAATTAAGGGGGTACTGGGGTGGCTGCTATACACAGGTTTTTTGTTTTTTTTTATCTTAATGCATTAAGATTAAAAACCTTCTGCCTTTACAACCACTTTAAATTAAAACTCGTCTTCTGTTACAATCCTCTTCTGGCCAGTTATGTTTATTTCAAGGACTTTAGTAATCTTCAATGCAGACTTCCTGCCACAGGGAGACTACTTCCTGCTTTCCTGGCTCCTCCTCCTCCACGATGCTGTGATTGGTGGCACCCCAGTGGTGGGCGGGGAAGGTAGGAAGTGGAATATATACACCTGTCCTGTATTCGGGTTTTTTGGCCTCTCTGTAAACCTTTCCACAATTTGTGAATGTGATATTGCTGCATGCGGCAGTGCAGGGTGATGACTCGGTGTCCTCCTCCAGGTGGATTTCCCCTCTCCGGCTTTCTATATTGTGTATAAAGCTCCGGAGGTGACCAGCAGCTGCACACCGCAGACCATCGATACACTGGACAAGGAGGCCAAGAACAGACTGCTGACTCTCCTCTCCAAAGAGGCCCTGTCTGGGTAAGTTCCCGGGGGATGGGTGACAAATGGAAGCTGCCTGCTCACAACACGGATATCTGCTGTATTGTGAAGGTGTGTGGGGCTTCCTCTCCCAATTCAGTGTCTGGGCAAAACATGTTCTATATCTTTGCATTACGTATAGCAAGGAGTGGAATTTTGGGTGGCAAGGAGAGAGATTACAAGTCGAGTGGTGAGGAGAGGGGTTACGGATAGAGGGGGGTTACAGGTCGAGTGATGAGGAGTGGGGTTACAGATTGGGCGATGAGATGTGTTACCGGTGGCATGGAAAAGAGTTGCGGGTCGAGTGATGAGAGGTTTTACAGGGGGCAAGGAAAAGGCTTACAGGTGGCGAGGAGATGTTTTACAGGTCAAGTGATGAGTAGAGGGGTTACAGGTTGAGTGATAAGAAGGGTTACGGGTGGCGAGGAGAGGGATTAATTACAGGTCAAGTGATGAGGAGATGTGTTGCAGGTCGAGTGATGAGTAGAGGGATCACAAATCGAGGGGTGAGATAGGTTACAGGTGGGGAGGAGAGGAGTTGCAGGTTGAGTGATGAAATGTGTTGCAGGTAGCAAGGAGAGGAGTTATGGGTCAAGGGATGAGGAGGGGGGTTGCAGGGGGCGAGGAGAAGGGTTACAGGTGGCGAGGAGATGTGTTACAGGTCAAGTGATGAGTAGAGGGGTTACAGATCGAGTGATGAGATGGGTTGCGGGTGGCGAGGAGAGGGATTACAGGTCAAGTGATGAAGAGATGTGTTGCGGGTTGATTGTTGAGTAGAGGGGTCACAGATCAAGTGATGAAAGGGGTTACAGGTGGTGTGGAGAGAAGTTGCGGGTTGAGTGATGAGAGGGGTTACAGGTGACGTGGAGAGGAGTTGCGGGTCGAGTGATGAGGAGAGGGGTTACAGGTGGCGTGGAGAGCGGTTACGGGTGGCGTGGAGAGGAGTTGTGGGTCGAGTGATGAGGAGAGGGGTTTGTGGGTGGTGTGGAGAGGAGAGGGGTTTGCGGGTGGCGTGGAGAGGAGAGGGGTTTGCGGGTGGAGTGATGAGGAGAGGGGTTTGCGGGTGGAGTGATGAGGAGAGGGGTTTGCGGGTGGAGTGATGAGGAGAGGGGTTTGCGGGTGGAGTGATGAGGAGAGGGGTTTGCGGGTGGCGTGGAGAGGGGTTTGCGGGTGGCGTGGAGAGGGGTTTGCGGGTGGCGTGGAGAGGGGTTTGCGGGTGGCGTGGAGAGGGGTTTGCGGGTGGCGTGGAGAGGAGAGGGGTTTGCGGGTGGCGTGGAGAGGAGAGGGGTTTGCGGGTGGAGTGATGAGGAGAGGGGTTTGCGGGTGGAGTGATGAGGAGAGGGGTTTGCGGGTGGAGTGATGAGGAGAGGGGTTTGCGGGTGGAGTGATGAGGAGAGGGGTTTGCGGGTGGAGTGATGAGGAGAGGGGTTTGCGGGTGGCGTGGAGAGGGGTTTGCGGGTGGCGTGGAGAGGAGAGGGGTTTGCGGGTGGAGTGATGAGGAGAGGGGTTTGCGGGTGGAGTGATGAGGAGAGGGGTTTGCGGGTGGAGGTGATGAGGAGAGGGGTTTGCGGGTGGAGTGATGAGGAGAGGGGTTTGCGGGTGGAGTGATGAGGAGAGGGGTTTGCGGGTGGAGTGATGAGGAGAGGGGTTTGCGGGTGGAGTGATGAGGAGAGGGGTTTGCGGGTGGAGTGATGAGGAGAGGGGTTTGCGGGTGGCGTGGAGAGGAGAGGGGTTTGCGGGTGGCGTGGAGAGGAGAGGGGTTTGCGGGTGGCGTGGAGAGGAGAGGGGTTTGCGGGTGGCGTGGAGAGGAGAGGGGTTTGCGGGTGGCGTGGAGAGGAGAGGGGTTTGCGGGTGGCGTGGAGAGGAGAGGGGTTTGCGGGTGGCGAGGAGAGGAGAGGGGTTTGCGGGTGGCGTGGAGAGGAGAGGGGTTTGCGGGTGGCGTGGAGAGGAGAGGGGTTTGCGGGTGGCGTGGAGAGGAGAGGGGTTTGCGGGTGGCGTGGAGAGGAGAGGGGTTTGCGGGTGGCGTGGAGAGGAGAGGGGTTTGCGGGTGGCGAGGAGAGGGGTTTGCGGGTGGTGTGGAGAGGAGAGGGGTTTGCGGGTGGTGTGGAGAGGAGAGGGGTTTGCGGGTGGTGTGGAGAGGAGAGGGGTTTGCGGGTGGTGTGGAGAGGGGTTTGCGGGTGGCGTGGAGAGGAGAGGGGTTTGCGGGTGGTGTGGAGAGGAGAGGGGTTTGCGGGTGGTGTGGAGAGGAGAGGGGTTTGCGGGTGGTGTGGAGAGGAGAGGGGTTTGCGGGTGGTGTGGAGAGGAGAGGGGTTTGCGGGTGGTGTGGAGAGGAGAGGGGTTTGCGGGTGGTGTGGAGAGGGGTTTGCGGGTGGTGTGGAGAGGGGTTTGCGGGTGGCGTGGAGAGGGGTTTGCGGGTGGCGTGGAGAGGAGAGGGGTTTGCGGGTGGCGTGGAGAGGAGAGGGGTTTGCGGGTGGCGAGGAGAGGAGAGGGGTTTGCGGGTGGCGTGGAGAGGAGAGGGTTTGCGGGTGGTGTGGAGAGGAGAGGGGTTTGCGGGTGGTGTGGAGAGGAGAGGGGTTTGCGGGTGGTGTGGAGAGGAGAGGGGTTTGCGGGTGGCGTGGAGAGGAGAGGGGTTTGCGGGTGGCGTGGAGAGGAGAGGGGTTTGCGGGTGGTGTGGAGAGGAGAGGGGTTTGCGGGTGGTGTGGAGAGGAGAGGGGTTTGCGGGTGGCGTGGAGAGGAGAGGCTATGCTGTATACATGCCGGATTCCCTGTGCTGCTCCTCCAGAGATGGACAGTGATTGGTCACCTTGGCTGATGATGTCATCCTATTGCAGGTTATCGAAGGAAGATAAAGTCTTTCTGTGGGAGAAACGGAACTACTGCTACCAGAACAGGAACAGCCTCCCCAAGATCCTGGCCAGCGCCCCCAAATGGGACGTGTCCTACCTGGGCGATATCTATTCCCTGCTGCGCTCCTGGCCGCCCCTCACCCCAGTCTGTGCACTGGAGCTGCTAGACTCCAGGTGAGCCGTATCTCCAACATCAGCTGCTGGGTAGTATGGCGCTTCCTTCTGCCCTGAATGGTTTGTGTGGGGGCAGGGTTCCCGGCACGGACCCCTCAGACTGAATACTTTGTTCTCATGCGGTTCTCTGGCACTCGCCTCTAACTGGACTGTTTGCTGGTTTTAGGTTCACAGATCAGGAGGTGCGCTCGGCAGCGGTAAGGTGGGTTCAGGACGCCATGAGTGACGATGAGTTGGTGGATCTGCTGCCGCAGTTTGTGCAGGTGAGGAAATGCACTGAATTCATAGATGAATGATATGGCAACCTGGATACTTGGGAAGTCTCCGCAGGAATTAAAACTTACCTGCTGGGTTAAATGATTCCTAGAAAGAAAAGCAGAACCATCTGAAAGAAAAACCTAAATTTGTTTTGTGCTTTTGATTTTTTCTTTGCCTGTGAGCTGCACCCCTGAATGAAGCCCAATTTGTGGGCGTTCTTATGAGGGTGACCAAGCACAGCCCATTTCCACCACCCCACCTCCTGCTGTCATTTCTCCCATTCTCTCTTCTCTATGGCCCCCTACTTCCTGCTGCCAATCTCACTCTACTCCCACCATCTGCTGTCATTCTCCCCCCGCCCCTCTATTCACTCCCCTCACACCCCCCCCAACCCCAAGCCCCCCCCCCCTCCCCTCCCTGAAGTCATGTCCGGTCCCCTACTTACCTCTGCTGATCTCGCTCTACTCCCACCTTTCACTTTCATTCTCTCCCAGCCCCTCTATTCACTCTTCCTCACAGACCCCCCCCCCCCCCTCCCCGAAGTCATGTCCGGTCCCCTACTTACCTCTGCTGATCTTGCTCTACTCCCACCTTTCACTTTCATTCTCTCCCAGCCCCTCTATCCCCCCTCCCCAAAGTCATGTCCGGTCACCTACTTACCTCTGCTGTTCTCGCTCTACTCCCACCATCATTCTCTCCCAGCCCATTCACTCCTCTCAAGCCCACCCCCCCCCCCCCCCCCCGCAGTCATGTCCGGTCCCCTACTTACCTCTGCTGATCTCACTCTACTCCCACCTTCCACTGTCATTCTCTTCCAGCCCCTCTATTCACTCCTCTCACCCCCCCAAAGTCATGTCCGGTTCGCTACTTCCCTCTGCCAATCTTGTTCTACTCCCACCTTCCACTGTCATTCTCTCCCAGCCCATTCACTCCTCTCACCCACCCCCCCACAGTCATGTCCGGTCCCCTACTCCCCCCCACAGTCATGTCCGGTCCCCTACTCCCCCCCACAGTCATGTCCGGTCCCCTACTCCCACCCACAGTCATGTCCGGTCCCCTACTCCCCCCCCCCCCCCCCCACAGTCATGTCCGGTCCCCTACTCCCCCCCACAGTCATGTCCGGTCCCCTACTCCCACCCACAGTCATGTCCGGTCCCCTACTCCCCCCCCCCCCCCCCCCCCACAGTCATGTCCGGTCCCCTACTCCCCCCCACAGTCATGTCCGGTCCCCTACTCCCCCCCACAGTCATGTCCGGTCCCCTACTCCCCCCCACAGTCATGTCCGGTCCCCTACTCCCCCCCACAGTCATGTCCGGTCCCCTACTCACCCCCACAGTCATGTCCGGTCCCCTACTTACCTCTGCTGATCTCGCTCTACTTCCACCTTCCACTGTCATTCTCTTCTCTGTTCACTCCTCTCACCTCCCCCTGTCATTTGTGTATGTTAAAGTATTTTCTGTATGTGGTTCACTAGTAACACATATACAGGACAGTCCCACTGACACCCCCCCCCCCCCCTCCTGCATGTCTAGTGATGGCGCCCGTCTCAAGGGCACACCAGCAGCCAGATACGAGCGCCGTCACTCAGAACTTGTTAGAATTTTGTCTCTTGCAGCAAGGTTGAATAGCGGGGGGGCGGGGGGGCACACTGTTGGCACCTACTCATCAGACACAGCACAGATCAGAACGGGTCCAAGAGCAGTGTGTCTACTTTGTCCCCTGGAGGAATGGAAGAATCTGGAAATATTAGGCCCCTTTCACGCTGGGATGCACGAGTTCCCGTGCGATTCCTCACATTCGTTTTTATCTGATTGGCTGCCACATGCATGGAACCACAAAACTACTGCAAGTGTTACTTTTCAGATCGCACAACACCAAGCGGCGTAGCGCTGCGGTACCATGCACTTTGGTGGCTGCGTTTGCAAGATGCATTTGGGATGTCATTTGTTAATGGCGTGTGTTGTGCGTCTCGCAGGGGCGTTCGTGTGCTGTGCGGGAAACGTGCACGGAATGCGCCATTGCTGGTGTGAAGGGCCCTTATAGCGGGGCTCTGTGTACCCCGGTTCTACAATTACCCCTTTGTTCTTTCTTTCTGTCTGTAGGCCTTAAAACATGAGATTTACCTGGATAATGCACTGGTGCACTTCCTTCTGTCGCGCTCTCTGGGGAATATCCGGGTCGCACACTATTTATTCTGGTAAGTCTCCTTTCTCTGGTCACCAATGCTGAACCAAGTCTCCTTTATTTTATTTTTAGATTAGAGAAATTCAGACCCGTTTTTATCTCTCGGCTCAGAGAATTTTCCATCCTTAGCCGGCTAAAAATAAACCTCGTGACTGAATTCTGCAGACGGGTTCGAGAGCAACAGAAGTGCCTCTTGGGGGTCTGGGGGGGGGGGCTGGTGGAAATATTAACCCTTCAGATGTCTGTTCATGGAATACTAGAGATTTTCAGGGCACTACTTGGGGGGGGGGGAATATGGACTTGTGTGGGTTGGAAACTGAGCAATGTTGGCACATGCCCGGTCTTGAAAGACTCTGTGAGTAGGCCAGTTGGGCCAATTATCGGGAGCTACCTCAGATATTCAGGTCGCTGTGTGCCTTTAAGGTTCCCGTTTCCTGCCGGTTTCCACAGTGGGAGGGGTTAATTCGGGGGACTGAGCTCTGATGTCACCCAGCAGTTCCTGCTGCCCACCTACAGTCACCTTAGTTACCTCTGGCTTTGGGGTGAGTGTTGAGGAGCGCCCGCTACAAAAGTTCATGACGCTTATGAAGGTCAAGTCCAAATTTTTAGTCATCCAGAGAAGCCAACACGTTTCGGGGGAAATGCATCCCACTTCCTCAGGGCTGTCAGATGAGATGACTTGCATGTCCTTACCACTTACCCCAAAGCTGGATATCTACTGTACAGCTTCCCTTGAGGGCATCAGAGAGGTGGCAAGCCAATCCCAGAACAAGGTCCAGTGTACTTTGCTCATTCACTGTCTGTCCGACACTTTGAAGAAGAACTGACTCTGGGTTAAACCATTATTATTGTTGTTGTTTTTTTTTTTGTTTTTTTTCATTCGGGATATATTTAGAGGCAACAGATTGCGCAGCTCAAACCAATATCTCACTAAGGCTCCGTGCACGCTAGCTTTAAGGGGTTGTAAAGGTAAATGTTTTTTCACCTTAATGCATTCTATGCATTAAGGTCAAAAAACATCTGACAGTGTTGGCGCCCCCCCCCCCGTTTTACTTACCTCACCCCTCTAAAATCCCATGCTCGCCCCCGTAGTCCTTTCCACCGTTCAGCCTGGCCGCTGATTGGCTGGAGTGGATGGATGGAAAGCAGCGCAGCCATTGGCTCGCGCTGCTGTCAATCACGTCCACTGACGCGGAGCGCCGGGGGGCGGGGCCGTGTGATACAACGAGCGGCTATAGCAACCGGCTGTATCACGGGAGCGCGCCCGCAGATGCTTCTTACTATGCGAGGGAGCTCACAATAAGCATGAGAAGTACTTGCGGAGGGAAGCCGAGACAGCCGCCGAGGGACCCCAGAAGAGGAGGATCGGGGCCACTCTGTGCAAAACGAGCCGCACAGTGGAGGTAAGTATAACATGTTTGTTATTTTAAAAAAAATCACTTTACAATCCCTTTTAGGCTGCATTCACACCTGAGCGTAGCGTTTTCAAGCAGAAAATTTACCGAGATTTTGCTGCGTTTTTACCGCAATTTCGCTGCGTTTTTTACAGCGTTTTGTCGCGATTTTGTGCAGGGCAAAAGGTCACCAATGTAAAAAGAAGAAAAACGCCCAAATATGCTCGATTCGAGTGACAAAAAAGGGTCCGGAACTTGTTTGAGCTTCAGGCGTTCGGCTTCAGGCGACACGGAGTTGAGATGTGAACCATCTCCATTGAGAATAATAGATTTTTTTTCCCCTGCAGCGTTTTGTAGCTTCAGGCTTCAAGCTATAAAACGCTCAGGTGTGAATGCAGCCTTAAAAAAAAAAAAAAAGAATACAACGTTGCTCCCAGAGGCATTTAACGTTTTTTTTTCATGCCTTCTATGTGTCTAGAGGCATTTTTTAGCTGGGGATTTAGGAGCAGAAAAACAGTTTTGTGATTTTCTAGCAGAAAATAACACTGAATGCTTCTACAGGCTCCTAAACTGGGCTAGGAGCTGCTAAGCGTCGGTGCTCAGCGTTTTGTTTTTCTCCTCTCCAGTAAAAAACGTGGTTGTTAATGAGCGGGAGTCCGCCAACATCCTTAACAACAAGCGGATAGCGGGTTAAAGAGCGGGCAGCCGCCGTGTCCTTAACCGATTACTCAGCTGTCAGCGGGATTCCCCCCTCACAGCTGAATGTAAACAAAAAATGCCGACATTGAAGAAAAAAAAACTGTGTGGGGCCCCCCCAAAATCAATACCAGACCCTTATCTGAGCATGTGGCTAGGAAAGGGAAGGATGAGCGAGTGTGCAACCCACCCCCCCCTTCCTGAACCATACCGGGCCATGTGCCCTCAGCATGGAGGGGGTGCATTGGGGTACCTCCCCACAAAACACATTGTCCCTGTGTTGCTAAAGGGCAAGAGCCTCTTCCCCACAACCCTGGCCCAGTGTTTGTGTTGGGCTGACTTATTCAAATCTGGAAGCCCCCTTTAACCAGATCCTAACACCCCCCCCCCCCCCCATGTGAATGAGTAAGGGGTACATAGTACCCCTACTCATTCGCCAAAAACAAAACAAAAAAATAGAGTTGTGTAAATAAAGGCAGGAGACAATTTTTGACAAGTCCTTTAGTAGGAAAAAAGTCAAAAAATCTGTCCCCCAGTGTAGATCAATCGTCAATCACATGAATGCTGACCCGCATAAAAAAGAGGTCCGCACCCGACACCGGCTCCCACTGACTGACCGCTCCTCTTCATAACTGCTGCTAAATAAACTAAGGGGCAAGGGCTCCTGGTGACCCCTGCCCCCTTGTGATGTCATCCACTGGACATTCCTTTCTCTCTGCTTTCATCCATAAATTGGATGGAAGTCCATACAGCCATCACCACAAGTGAAACAAGTGTCTGAAGTCCAGTATTCAGTTGTAATTAAGGCATGCTGGAGGGGTTTAGCCACAGAATGTTTGCACCAGGATGATCTGAGCTGTGGACAGGCTGCCAAAAATAAGACTGGCTGAGTAGAGGCAGACATTACGGTAGAGGTAAAGGACTTTTCTTCTTCATGTTAAAGTTGACTTTCTGATTCATAGTAATCTATGATGACTGGTGGGGTAGTAATAATAGATCAAGAAGCAGCAGGAGAGATGAAGGAAGAACAGATCCACAGAATAAAGAAGAAGCAGGGAGGTTCTTGCATTACGGGTCCTCAGGTAAGGCTTTCACTCCAGCAAGGAGAACTGTGATCAGCACAGTGTATTGATATCACCAAAACTTGCTTAGACTAGTACACAGAGGCAGCAGTGTCTTTAGAGGAACTTGCACTGCAGATATCTAGCTATGGGGAGACACAAGAGAAGTGCCTAGGCGCAGGAAGTGCCTAGGCGCAGGAAGTGCCTAGGCGCAGGAAGTGCCTAGGCGCAGGAAGTGCCTAGGCGCAGGAAGTGCCTTGCTATTTTTCAGGAGGAATTCAAGGTCATTGTAATGTGTTTTCCTGGTAATGCTTTTGCACAGTTACTATCTTTTAGATGTTCCGTATCAGGCAGCAGACCTTTCTAAGGTCAGGTCCATGTGAAGGTCCATATTTCGGTCCAGTCATTAGCTGTCTTTGTGATTTAGGCTTTTAAAGGACTCTCTGAACGATCCGCACTTTGGGAGCCGCTATGAGCAGATTCTGGGCGCTCTTCTCTCCATCGTTGGGAAAGGACTGCGGCAGGAACTGGAGAAACAGACCAGACTCACCCAGCTTATGGGCGTGGTGGCGGAGAAGGTCCGGCAAGCCAACGGTTCTGCGAGACAAGTAAGATTCTTGTGTCTGAATCCATAGATATGATCTGTAGGCTGCGTCCTTGTGAGGACCTTCCGCTGGTCGTTGCAGCACAGAGAATCTGGGAAGCTTCCCGTTTTTGTGTCCTGCCTACCATCCCCCCCACCAGGAGCATTTCCCCATCCTGGGAATGCGGATCAATTTGCAGAGGTTTTGCATCCGGAGAATGCCGATGGAATGTGGCCCCCCAGTATGGCCTGGGTCTGACCCATCGAATGTTGTGTCATTACTGAAACAAAATTAAATTCTCATCGGTGTCTAAATGAATAACGAATTCACAGTAGCACATGAAAAATGATATATGGACAGTGTAAAGTTATATTAAAGCGAAACTTCAGTCATTTTCTTTCATCCTTCCATCTATTAAATCGTCTGCCCTTGTTGTTGTTTTAACTTTAGACATACCTCCCAACTGTCCCGGATTTGGAGGGACTGTCCCTGATGTGGAGCAATGTCCCTCTGTCCCTCATTCCTCCTCATTTGTCCCTCATTTTGGTCTGCTCTCTATAAATGTATATAAAATGCACTTTTTACCAGAAAGTGTTTCCCAGAGCTAAACCTTTTTATCTGATTTCTAAATTGCTGCATTTGTAAATTCCAAAAGGCAATATAAAGGAATAGTCGTGGTATAAGAAGCACTTGTGTGTTTATCCCATCTTGTTTTTTGTACAATTCTCCTTTAAAGGGGCGTGGCAAGGGGTGTGGCCTGTGCCTGCATACTTTTGCTGATAGGTGTCCCTCATTCCCATCTCAAAAAGTTGGGAGGTGTGCTTTAGATCAGGGGTCTCCAAACTGTGGCCCGAGGGCCAGATTTTGCCCTTTGCTAGCCTTTATCCTGCCCTTGGGGCACTATTCCTCCCACTGACACCAGCAATGGGGCACTATGTCTTCCACTGATACAATGATTGGGATACCTTTCCTCCTACTAATACCAATAATGGGGCACTACTCCTCCTACTGCCCACCAACCCCGAGGCCATGTTTAATCTCACTGATGCTGGACTCGGGACATTTTCTACCCCTGCTGGCCACAATCCGGCCATCCTAAAGTCTGAAGGACAGTAGACTGGCCCTTTGTTTGAAAAGTTTGGAGACCCCCTGCTTTAGATAGTAAAACATTTTTTTTTCTGCCAATAAATCCCTTATACAGCCCACTTCCTGTTTCTTGTCTGGTCATTGGCCGAGGCTTATGACATCATACACAGCTCTCTCTCGTGAGAGTTTGCTAGGAAGGGAGGAGGGAGGAGTCATAAGAGGGCCAATGAGAGCTGCAGAGCTGGAGATGTGGCTCTGTGTGACTGTGTAAATCCAGGAAGTGAACAGGCAGCAGCTTCAGTTGCCCACAGTTAAAATGGCTGCAGCCAGACTCAGCGGAGGGAGATTTCTGCAGCATATTTGGCAAGTACAGAATCCCAGTATATATATAAAATAATATGCAAAGTGGTTGGAGGGAAGCTTCAGAATGGCAAAGATGTTTTTATTACAAATTATGTGAGCAGACTGCAGTCCCTCTTGAAGTATCCGCACGTTTTTCATTATTGGCGTATTGTGTCGCGTGATTTAGCGCTGTGAAATCTTTATTAATATCGCTCCCTCCGCTCACTTTTTCGCCTGTTTTGCACTTTGCTTATCTTTTTTAATGTGTGTGGAAATGTTTAGGTGGGTTTGTGTTGATCCTCGTGCCCCATAAGGAGCGGACATGTCGTCTGGGGTATATGTCACTGATGGGGGGGGGGGTATTTATTCCTGCAGGTCGTCCTCCAGGAGGGGATGGAACGGGTGCAGCTTCTCTTCAGGAAGAATAAGATCCGTTTACCGCTCAGCCCGAGTCTGGAGGCCAAAGAGCTGAATGTGAAGGTCAGTCCTGCAGATAAAGCGCTCTGTCACATCCTCTGTATATGACCCTGGGGGGGTGGGGGAGGGGGGGGCGGACATGTCCCAGTCTAGAACATTCCGTGTCCCTGGGTGATTCTTTATTATAAACTTCTTCTCAGATGTACTAAATGTATCATAAACTATCATTGTGGGGACATTCTGTATATAGAAGGGTACAGAAATCCCCCATCTCTCCGTCCAGCTAATCCGCCCCTAACAATTCATTCGGACGGGTTCAATGACTGAGGCCATCTAGTGGCAGAAAATAAACACTGTGGAGGAAATCTCTGGATTGATCTTCAAATGTATACAACCTAATTGTGATATGATCTGAGGTCGTTTCCACTAACTAGCCGGACTGAGGAATGATGGTGTTGTGTCCTTGTATTGCGCAGACCACGTCTACCTCGTTTTCTTTCTCATTGAGGGACACAAAGTCAGAAACGGTTATACTGCCACCTTCAGGAGGCTGCGACATCTCCCCCATATAACCATTACTGATCTCCTGCGTCCCTCAATAGATAAGGAAATCTTATTTTTGTTACTTATGAATTAATCTCTGGGGTTGGGGGGGGGGGGGGGGGCGGCATTTCTTTTGCCATGCTCTGTTGCATTGACTCCTCCTACAGACCTCTATGATGGTACATGGTGCTCCCCTTTTCTCCCCGCAGGCGTGCTCCTTCTTCAACTCCAATGCAGTTCCCCTGAAAGTGACCATGGTGAGCGCCGACCCACTGGGGGAGGAAATCAACTCCATGTTTAAGGTGCGTAGTCTGATGGTAGAATTCTCGGTGGTCATAGATGAGAGATTTCCTGCAGCCGAGTCCCGTCTTTGTCTTGTAGGTGGGAGAAGATCTGCGGCAGGACATGCTGGCTCTGCAGATGATAAAGATTATGGACAAGCTGTGGTTACAGGACGGTCTGGACATGCGGATGGTCCTCTTTAAATGTCTTTCCACGGGCAAAGACAGAGGTAGGTGTTCCTTGAATGGCGGGTGACCTTCTGTGAGGACTTAAACAGGAAATAGAGGGAAGCGTTCCTTAAAGTGGAGCTCTGTACTAAACTGCATTTTAGAGCAACATGATAGCCAGACACCCAGTGAGGGACCCAAACGTATGTATGAGGAACGCATTTCAGATACGAGTAACAGGAAGTTCAGCTCACATCCATGCCCCGGGTGTCACCAGGAAGTTCAGCTCACATCCATGCCCCGGGTGTCACCAGAGAGTTCAGCTCACATCCATGCCCCGGGTGTCACCAGAGAGTTCAGCTCACATCCATGCCCTGGGTGTCACCAGAGAGTTCAGCTCACATCCATGCCCCGGGTGTCACCAGGAAGTTCAGCTCACATCCATGCCCCAGGTGTCACCAGAGAGTTCAGCTCACATCCATGCCCCGGGTGTCACCAGGAAGTTCAGCTCACATCCATGCCCCGGGTGTCACCAGGAAGTTCAGCTCACATCCATGCCCCAGGTGTCACCAGAGAGTTCAGCTCACATCCATGCCCCGGGTGTCACCAGAGAATTCAGCTCACATCCATGCCCCAGGTGTCACCAGAGAGTTCAGCTCACATCCATGCCCCGGGTGTCACCAGGAAGTTCAGCTCACATCCATGCCCCGGGTGTCACCAGGAAGTTCAGCTCACATCCATGCCCCGGGTGTCACCAGAGAGTTCAGCTCACATCCATGCCCCAGGTGTCACCAGAGAGTTCACCTCACATCCATGCCCCGGGTATCACCAGAGAGTTCAGCTCACATCCATGCCCCGGGTGTCACCAGCAAGTTCAGCTCACATCCATGCCCCGGGTGTCACCAGAGAATTCAGCTCACATCCATGCCCCGGGTGTCACCAGAGAATTCAGCTCACATTCATGCCCCGGGTGTCACCAGGAAGTTCAGCTCACATCCATGCCCCGGGTGTCACCAGAGAATTCAGCTCACAGCCATGCCCCGGGTGTCACCAGGAAGTTCAGCTCACATCCATGCCCCGGGTGTCACCAGAGAGTTCAGCTCACATCCATGCCCTGGGTGTCACCAGAGAGTTCAGCTCACATCCGTGCCCCGGGTGTCACCAGGAAGTTCAGCTCACATCCATGCCCCGGGTGTCACCAGAGAATTCAGCTCACATCCATGCCCCGGGTGTCACCAGGAAGTTCAGCTCACATCCATGCCCCGGGTGTCACCAGGAAGTTCAGCTCACATCCATGCCCCGGGTGTCACCAGGAAGTTCAGCTCACATCCATGCCCCAGGTGTCACCAGAGAGTTCAGCTCACATCCATGCCCCAGGTGTCACCAGAGAGTTCAGCTCACATCCATGCCCCGGGTGTCACCAGAGAATTCAGCTCACATCCATGCCCCGGGTGTCACCAGAGAATTCAGCTCACATTCATGCCCCGGGTGTCACCAGGAAGTTCAGCTCACATCCATGCCCCGGGTGTCACCAGAGAATTCAGCTCACAGCCATGCCCCGGGTGTCACCAGGAAGTTCAGCTCACATCCATGCCCCGGGTGTCACCAGAGAATTCAGCTCACATCCATGCCCCGGGTGTCACCAGAGAATTCAGCTCACATCCATGCCCCGGGTGTCACCAGGAAGTTCAGCTCACATCCATGCCCCGGGTGTCACCAGAGAGTTCAGCTCACATCCATGCCCCGGGTATCACCAGAGAGTTCAGCTCACATCCATGCCCCGGGTGTCACCAGAGAATTCAGCTCACATCCATGCCCCGGGTGTCACCAGAGAATTCAGCTCACATCCATGCCCCGGGTGTCACCAGAGAATTCAGCTCACATCCATGCCCCGGGGGTCACCAGAGAATTCAGCTCACATCCATGCCCCGGGTGTCACCAGGAAGTTCAGCTCACATCCATGCCCCGGGTGTCACCAGAGAATTCAGCTCACAGCCATGCCCCGGGTGTCACCAGGAAGTTCAGCTCACATCCATGCCCCGGGTGTCACCAGAGAATTCAGCTCACAGCCATGCCCCGGGTGTCACCAGAGAATTCAGCTCACATCCATGCCCCGGGTGTCACCAGAGAATTCAGCTCACATCCATGCCCCGGGTGTCACCAGGAAGTTCAGCTCACATCCATGCCCCGGGTGTCACCAGGAAGTTCAGCTCAAATCCATGCCCCGGGTGTCACCAGAGAATTCAGCTCACATCCATGCCCCGGGTGTCACCAGAGAATTCAGCTCACATCCATGCCCCGGGTGTCACCAGAGAATTCAGCTCACATCCATGCCCCGGGTGTCACCAGAGAATTCAGCTCACATCCATGCCCCGGGTGTCACCAGAGAATTCAGCTCACATCCATGCCCCGGGTGTCACCAGAGAATTCAGCTCACATCCATGCCCCGGGTGTCACCAGAGAATTCAGCTCACATCCATGCCCCGGGTATCACCAGAGAGTTCAGCTCACATCCATGCCCCGGGTGTCACCAGGAAGTTCAGCTCACATCCATGCCCCGGGTGTCACCAGAGAATTCAGCTCACATCCATGCCCCGGGTGTCACCAGAGAATTCAGCTCACATCCATGCCCCGGGTGTCACCAGAGAATTCAGCTCACATCCATGCCCCGGGTGTCACCAGGAAGTTCAGCTCACATCCATGCCCCGGGTGTCACCAGAGAGTTCAGCTCACATCCATGCCCCGGGTGTCACCAGAGAATTCAGCTCACATCCATGCCCCGGGTGTCACCAGAGAATTCAGATCACATCCATGCCCCGGGTATCACCAGAGAGTTCAGCTCACATCCATGCCCCGGGTGTCACCAGAGAATTCAGCTCACATCCATGCCCCGGGTGTCACCAGAGAATTCAGCTCACATCCATGCCCCGGGTGTCACCAGGAAGTTCAGCTCACATCCATGCCCCGGGTGTCACCAGGAAGTTCAGCTCACATCCATGCCCCGGGTGTCACCAGAGAATTCAGCTCACATCCATGCCCCGGGTGTCACCAGAGAATTCAGCTCACATCCATGCCCCGGGTATCACCAGAGAGTTCAGCTCACATCCATGCCCCGGGTGTCACCAGAGAATTCAGCTCACATCCATGCCCCGGGTGTCACCAGAGAATTCAGCTCACATCCATGCCCCGGGTGTCACCAGGAAGTTCAGCTCACATCCATGCCCCGGGTGTCACCAGAGAATTCAGCTCACATCCATGCCCCGGGTGTCACCAGAGAATTCAGCTCACATCCATGCCCCGGGTGTCACCAGAGAATTCAGCTCACATTCATGCCCCGGGTGTCACCAGGAAGTTCAGCTCACATCCATGCCCCGGGTGTCACCAGAGAATTCAGCTCACATCCATGCGGGTATCACCAGAGAGTTCAGCTCACATCCATGCCCCGGGTGTCACCAGAGAATTCAGCTCACATCCATGCCCCGGGTGTCACCAGGAAGTTCAGCTCACATCCATGCCCCGGGTATCACCAGAGAGTTCAGCTCACATCCATGCCCCGGGTGTCACCAGAGAATTCAGCTCACATCCATGCCCCGGGTGTCACCAGAGAATTCAGCTCACAGCCATGCCCCGGGTGTCACCAGAGAATTCAGCTCACATCCATGCCCCGGGTATCACCAGAGAATTCAGCTCACATCCATGCCCCGGGTGTCACCAGGAAGTTCAGCTCACATCCATGCCCAGGGTGTCACCAGGAAGTTCAGCTCACATCCATGCCCCGGGTGTCACCAGAGAATTCAGCTCACAGCCATGCCCCGGGTGTCACCAGAGAATTCAGCTCACAGCCATGCCCCGGGTGTCACCAGAGAATTCAGCTCACATCCATGCCCCGGGTGTCACCAGGAAGTTCAGCTCACATCCATGCCCCGGGTGTCACCAGAGAATTCAGCTCACATCCATGCCCCGGGTGTCACCAGAGAATTCAGCTCACAGCCATGCCCCGGGTGTCACCAGAGAATTCAGCTCACAGCCATGCCCCGGGTGTCACCAGAGAATTCAGCTCACATCCATGCCCCGGGTGTCACCAGGAAGTTCAGCTCACATCCATGCCCAGGGTGTCACCAGGAAGTTCAGCTCACATCCATGCCCCGGGTGTCACCAGAGAATTCAGCTCACATCCATGCCCCGGGTGTCACCAGAGAATTCAGCTCACATCCATGCCCCGGGTGTCACCAGAGAGTTCAGCTCACATCCATGCCCTGGGTGTCACCAGAGAGTTCAGCTCACATCCATGCCCCGGGTGTCACCAGGAAGTTCAGCTCACATCCATGCCCCGGGTGTCACCAGAGAATTCAGCTCACATCCATGCCCCGGGTGTCACCAGAGAATTCAGCTCACATCCATGCCCCGGGTGTCACCAGGAAGTTCAGCTCACATCCATGCCCAGGGTGTCACCAGGAAGTTCAGCTCACATCCATGCCCCGGGTGTCACCAGAGAATTCAGCTCACATCCATGCCTCGGGTGTCACCAGGAAGTTCAGCTCACATCCATGCCCCGGGTGTCACCAGAGAATTCAGCTCACATCCATGCCCCGGGTGTCACCAGAGAATTCAGCTCACATCCATGCCCCGGGTGTCACCAGAGAATTCAGCTCACATCCATGCCCCGGGTGTCACCAGAGAATTCAGCTCACATCCATTCCCGGGGGTCACCAGAGAATTCAGCTCACATCCATGCCCCGGGTGTCACCAGAGAATTCAGCTCACATCCATGCCCCGGGTGTCACCAGAGAGTTCAGCTCACATCCATGCCCCGGGTGTCACCAGAGAATTCAGCTCACATCCATTCCCGGGTGTCACCAGAGAATTCAGCTCACAGCCATGCCCCGGGTGTCACCAGGAAGTTCAGCTCACATCCATGCCCCGGGTGTCACCAGAGAATTCAGCTCACATCCATGCCCCGGGTGTCACCAGAGAATTCAGCTCACATCCATGCCTCGGGTGTCACCAGGAAGTTCAGCTCACATCCATGCCCCGGGTGTCACCAGAGAATTCAGCTCACATCCATGCCCCGGGTGTCACCAGAGAGTTCAGCTCACATCCATGCCCCGGGTGTCACCAGAGAATTCAGCTCACATCCATGCCCCGGGTGTCACCAGAGAGTTCAGCTCACATCCATGCCCCGGGTGTCACCAGAGAATTCAGCTCACATCCATGCCCCGGGTGTCACCAGGAAGTTCAGCTCACATCCATGCCCCGGGTGTCACCAGGAAGTTTAGCTCACATCCATGCCCCGGGTGTCACCAGGAAGTTTAGCTCACATCCATGCCCCGGGTGTCACCAGAGAATTCAGCTCACATCCATGCCCCGGGTGTCACCAGAGAATTCAGCTCACATCCATGCCCCGGGTGTCACCAGAGAATTCAGCTCACATCCATGCCCCGGGTGTCACCAGAGAATTCAGCTCACATCCATGCCCCGGGTGTCACCAGAGAATTCAGCTCACATCCATGCCCCGGGTGTCACCAGGAAGTTCAGCTCACATCCATGCCCAGGGTGTCACCAGGAAGTTCAGCTCACATCCATGCCCAGGGTGTCACCAGGAAGTTCAGCTCACATCCATGCCCAGGGTGTCACCAGGAAGTTCAGCTCACATCCATGCCCAGGGTGTCACCAGGAAGTTCAGCTCACATCCATGCCCCGGGTGTCACCAGAGAATTCAGCTCACATCCATGCCCCGGGTGTCACCAGAGAGTTCAGCTCACATCCATGCCCCGGGTGTCACCAGAGAATTCAGCTCACATCCATGCCCCGGGTGTCACCAGGAAGTTCAGCTCACATCCATACCCCGGGTGTCACCAGAGAATTCAGCTCACATCCATGCCCCGGGGGTCACCAGAGAATTCAGCTCACATCCATGCCCCGGGTGTCACCAGGAAGTTCAGCTCACATCCATGCCCCGGGTGTCACCAGAGAATTCAGCTCACATCCATGCCCCGGGTGTCACCAGAGAATTCAGCTCACATCCATGCCCCGGGTGTCACCAGAGAATTCAGCTCACATCCATGCCCCGGGTGTCACCAGAGAATTCAGCTCACATCCATGCCCCGGGGGTCACCAGAGAATTCAGCTCACATCCATGCCCCGGGGGTCACCAGAGAATTCAGCTCACATCCATGCCCCGGGTGTCACCAGAGAATTCAGCTCACATCCATGCCCCGGGTGTCACCAGAGAATTCAGCTCACATCCATGCCTCGGGTGTCACCAGGAAGTTCAGCTCACATCCATGCCCCGGGTGTCACCAGGAAGTTCAGCTCACATCCATGCCCCGGGTGTCTCCAGGAAAGGAATGAAGAGGGAACCTCTCCAGTGGTTTGTACACATAACCTGCATTGGAGCGCTGGCCTGTTCTGCGGGAGGGTTGATGGTGTCACGGTGGGCTGTGCGCCCGTCTAATCTACATGGCTGTATAAATGTGAGAACACGATGGTTACATAGGTTGAAAAAAGATACAAGCCCATCTAAATATAGTATTATACATCTCCCAATAGGAACTCTGACAGCAAGAAAACCTGACAGATGAGCCAAAATAAGTTATTTGGACGGAGTTCCACTTTAATGAGCAGGTCACATTATAGAAGAATTCTAGGCATTGCCAGAGCTGATGATCTCCCCTTCTATATCTGTAATAAGAGACATGGTGGTACAAACAGTCAATAGAAATCATTATCTGTAGTGTAAGGAACATCCTGCCGTCCCCATTACCCAGAATTCCTTGAACTTGGTATTGGGTATTGGTACCTTGGGGGTGGTATTGGAGGTGTTCTCGTTGTGTGAAGTGTGTCTTATGGTATAAGAGGGGGCGCTTTAAGGGGTTGGTGGTGTGACTGAGCGCCTCACACTTGGTTGCAGGTCTGGTGGAGCTGGTGCTGTCCTCCGATACCCTGAGGAAAATCCAGGTTGAATATGGATTGACGGGTTCCTTCAAAGACAAACCGCTGGCAGAGTGGCTGCGAAAGTATAACCCGTCCGAGGAGGAATATGAGAAGGTGATGTGGAAATGCTGGGCGAAGGCCACCAAGTAATATAACAGATATATGTGAGATGTAATCTGCAAATTGATGGTACGTAGACACTGGAGTGTGGGTGAGATGGGGGTCTTCACATTGGGGGTACATAGACACTGGAGTGTGGGGGAGATGAGGGTCCTCACATTGGGGGTACATAGACACTGGAGTGTGGGTGAGATGTGGGTCCTCACATTGGGGGTACATAGACACTGGAGTGTGTGGGAGATGGGGGTCCTCACATTGGGGGTACATAGACACTGGAGTGTGGGGGAGATGGGGGGTCCTCACATTGGGGGTACATAGACACTGGAGTGTGGGGGAGATGGGGGTCGATCCTCACATTGGGGGTACATACACTCTGGAGTGTGAGGCAGATGGGGATCCTCACATTGGGGGGTACATAGACACTGGAGTGTGGGGGAGATGGGGGGTTCTCACATTGGGGGGTAGATGGACACTAGAGTGTGGGGGAGATGGGGGTCCTCACATTGGGGGGTACATAGACACTGGAGTGTGGGGGAGATGGGGGTCCTCACATTGGGGGTGCATAGACACTGGAGTGTGGGTGAGATGAGGGTCCTCACATTGGGGGATCTCCAGGGTTGGGTGATGGAGATGGGGGTCCTCGCATTGGGGGATCTCCAGGGTTGGGTGATGGAGATGGGGGTCCTCACATTGGGGGGTACATAGACACTGGAGTGTGGGGGAGATGGGGGTCCTCACATTGGGGGTTACATAGACACTGGCATGTGGGGGAGATGGGGGTCCTCGCATTGGGGGATCTCTGGGGTTGGGTGATGGAGATCTGCCCATTGAATGGCTGCCACCTCTTTCTGACCGGCCGTTTTTCTGTATTTTTAGGCATCGGAGAACTTCATCTACTCCTGTGCCGGGTGCTGTGTGGCCACCTATGTGCTGGGAATCTGCGATCGGCACAACGATAACATCATGCTGCGGAGCACGGGTCACATGTTTCACATCGACTTCGGGAAGTTCCTCGGGCACGCCCAGATGTTCGGAAGCTTCAAGAGGTAAGTCAGAGATGAGATATTATTTATTACATATAGTGACAGCTTTATGTGAACAAGTCATAGTTCAGTCCCATTATGACGGGATATTTGGAGTGATTCTGATTTTTATCACCCGTCCCTGTCTGGTGGTGGGGGAGGGGGGGGCACTGCTTTATTAGGTGATTACTGTCAAATGACAATGATCACTACTAGAGGTCTGTGTTTTATATCCCGGGGTTGGTGACCTCCTAGTCTGCCTGGTTCAGGGGATCCTATGGAGGGAACAGCCAGTATTGTGGTTTGCTGGTCTTCCCGGCCATAGAGGATGTACTGTATGTGGAGCTCCAGTGAGCAGGAAGATGTTCTGCAGCAGCGCCATGAATTACATTGACTAATACAGGAGGATAAAGATCTTACACTGAACTCCGGGCAGAAATTGTAAAGCATCTGTTATGAATGGTATTACTCGCCATCAACAAATATGGTCGTCCTTCTTATTCCAGAGCTGCAATCTCTGAGGAACGGGCATAATAAAGGCCCGGCGTCCCCTATTCCCTCTGTGTGAGTCCAGGGGACACTGTGCTCTCCCCCTCCCCCGTGTCACCAGCTTTGTAACATCCTCACAGGAGTTCCCTTTTAGCAGCGGAGACATTATGACATCACTGCTGGCTGTAGTGGGAGGAGTCAGGTGTCTGATTCCCGGTCTGTCCCTCCCACTAAGCTGTGGCTGGCTGAGCTTTGTGCCACGGCATTCAAGAACCTGAAACCCCGCCCACATTCACGCCTATTGATGGCTATGGCTACCATTCCCCACTGCATGATGGGAATTGTAGTTGTCCCATTTACACTGCATAGTGAGAGGAGGAGACCCCGAGATCCTCCAACACCTCGCCCTGTAACCTCGGCATAATGCAGGGATGACGTCACCAACCGTTACACGGTATTTACTAAGAAACGGTTTTAATGAATACGATATACATGTTTCCAGAGCATTGATGGGTCAGAACTAGTGACCTGCCTTGAGTTCCACCATAAATGTCATGTGACAGTCATTTTCAAATCTCATTGGACTGGAACCAGCTGTCAGCTCTTGGAAATCAGATTCTCTTCCCGGAGGGTTGGCCTTGTAAGTGAAGCTGTGAATTGGTTGTGTGTGTACTGTACATACAATGCAGAAGGTTTGGGGGGGGGGGGGGGGGGGTGGTGTTCTCATACTGATAATCTCACATGGAGCTGTTGTATGAAGGTGGGGGGGGGGGTGAATGTCGCAGGGAATGTACACGGTGATAGACGGAGATACGGCACAATCATGGGAAATTTCTCTGTGTGATGTGAAGAATGCGCTGGAATTCCCCATAAATTCTGGGCTTCCAGCAACATTTCCTTCTGTACAGAGATTGCTGGAGGTGCTGCCAACGCTATATATATATATATATATATATATTCTCTCTTTTCATGTGACAACACTGGAGAAATGACACTTGTCTACAATGTAAAGTAGTGAGTGTACAGCTTGTATAACAGTGTAAATTTCCTGTCCCCTCAAAATAACTCAACACACAGCCATTAATGTCTAAACCGCTGGCAACAAAAGTCAGTACACCCCTAAGGGAAAATGTCCAAATTGGGCCGAATTAGCCATTTTCTCTTCCCCCCGGTGTCATGTGACACTTTAGTGTTACAAGGTCTCAGGTATAAATGGGGAGCAGGTGTGTTAAATTTGGTGTTATCGCTCTCACTCTCTCATACTGGTCACTGGAAGTACAACATGGCACCTCATGGCAAACAACTCTCTGAGGATCTGAAGATAAGAATTGTTGCTCTACATAAAGATGGCCTAGGCCAGTGATGGTGAACCTCGGCACCCCAGATGTTTTGGAACTACATTTCCCATGATGCTCAACTACACTACAGAGTGCATGAGAATCATGGGAAATGTAGTTCCAACACATCTGGGGTGCCAAGGTTCGCCATCACTGGCCTAGGCTATAAGAAGATTGCCAAGACCCTGAAACTGATCTGCAGCACGGTGACCAAGACCATACAGCGGTATAACAGGACAGGTTCCTCTCAGAACAGGCCTCGCCATGGTCCACCAAAGAAGTTGAGGTCACGTGATCAGCGTCATCTCCAGAGGTTGTCTTTGGGAAATAGACGTATGAGTGCTGCCAGCATTGCTGCAGAGGTTGTAGGGGTGGGGGGTCAGCCTGTCAGTGCTCAGACCATACGCCGCACACTGCATCAAATTGGTCTGCATGGCTGTCGTCCCAGAAGGAAGCCTCTTCTAAAGATGATGCACAAGAAAGACCACAAACAGTTTGCTGAAGACAAGCAGACTAAGGAGATGGATTACTGGAACCATGTCCTGTGGTCTGATGAGACCAAGATAAAGGTATTTGGTGTCAGATGGTGACAAGCGTGTGTGGGGGCAACCAGGTGAGGAGGACAAAGACAAGTGTGTCTTGTCTACAGTCAGGCATGGTGGTGGGGGTGTCATGGTCTGGGGCTGCATGAGTGCTGCCGGCACTGGGGGGCTACAGATCATTGAGGGGACCATGAATGCCAACATGTACTGTGACATACTGAAGCAGAGCATGATCCCCTCCCTTCAGAGACTGGACCGCAGGGCAGTATTCCAACATGATAACCACCCCAAACACACCTCCAACACCACCACTGCCTTGCTAAAGAAGCTGAGGGTAAAGGTGATGGACTGGCCAAGCATGTCTCCAGACCTAAACCCTATTGATCATCTGTGGGGGATCCTCAGAGGGAAGGTGGAGGAGGGGAAGGTCTCCAACATCCACCAGCTCTGTGATGTCATCATGGGGGAGGGGAAGAGGACTCCAGTGGTGACCTGTGAAGCTCTGCTGACCTCCATGCCCAAGAGGGTGAAGGCAGTGCTGGAAAATAATGGCGGGCACACAAAATATTGACACTTTGGGCCCAAGTTGGAGATTTTCACTTAGGGGTGTACTGACTTTTGTTGCCAGCGGTTTAGACATTAATGGCTGTGTGTTGAGTTATTTTGAGGGGACAGGAAATTTACACTGTTATACAAGCTGTACACTCACTACTTTACATTGTAGACAAGTGTCATTTCTTCAGTGTTGTCACATGAGAAGAGAGAAGAAATGTCACTGAGGGGCGTACTTACTTTTGTCAGATACTGTGTGTGTGTGTGTATATATATATATAATCAATATACACACACACACTTCTATAATCTGATCATGAAGCCCTTTTCTGATGTCCTGATATTGGTGTTCTGTTTGTCTTGTTGTGTGTAGGGATCGCGCTCCCTTCGTCCTGACCTCAGACATGGCGTACGTCATTAACGGAGGAGAGAAACCCACCCGCCGCTTCCAGCTCTTCGTAGATCTTTGCTGCCAGGCCTACAACCTTCTCCGGAAACACACCAACCTCTTCCTGAACCTGCTGTCTCTGGTGAGGATCACTTCTTAGAAATCTTCGGGGCCCGGTCACGCCACATGCAGGAGGGTGCCCTCCACTCCACTCCACTCCACTCCACTCCACTCCCCTCCACTCCCCTCCACTCCCCTCCCCTCCACTCCCCTCCACTCCCCTCCACTCCCCTCCCCTCCACTCCCCTCCACTCCACTCCCCTCCACTCCCCTCCACTCCCCTCCCCTCCACTCCACTCCCCTCCCCTCCCCTCCCCTCCACTCCCCTCCACTCCCCTCCACTCCCCTCCACTCCACTCCCCTCCCCTCCACTCCACTCCACTCCATAGACGGCCCAAAGTTCAGGTTGTCTTATGCCCCGTACACACGAGCGGACTTTTCGACATCCAAACTCCGACGGACTGAGTCCGGCGGACTATCCGATCGTGTGTGGGCTGCAACGGACTTTAGCTTCGCTAAAGTCTGACGGACTTTAGAAATGAAGCATGCTTCAAATTTTCCCGACGGAACTCCGCCGGACCCGGTCCCCTTCGAAAAATCCGCTCGTGTGTGTGCTACTCCGACGGACTAAAACTGACGCTAGGGCAGCTATTGGCTACTGTCTATGAACTTCCTACGTCGAATCCAGTCGTACGTCATCACGTTCGACTCCGTCGGAGTTTGGTGTGATGGTGTGTGGTCAAGTCCGTTCGGTCGAAAAGTCCGCCAGAACTCCGTCGGAACTCCGGCGGAACTCCTTTGGAGGTCTGTCAGACTTAATCCCTCTCGTGTGTACGGGGCATTATAGGCAGATTTCACACTATTGCAGTGCAAGCTGCATTTTTCTGCCCAGCAAATCCACAGAATCTGCACATACCCGCCGTGTACATGCACAGAAATGCACAGAAATGCACCTAAAAGCCCAGAGAAGAGAGGGGTGACCTCTAAATGCTATCACAGGGAAAACGCACACAAATGCATGTCCCTGCACATGCAATAAACATGCAGATTCTGATGTGACTGGACCCTCAACCTTTTCCTGACCGCAGTCTGCAGATGTGTGTCCAGATCACCTGACCTTCATATCTATAGGACTTCCCAGGTCTTCTCCTGACCATAGTCCATAGACCTGTGAAGAACCTGCAGGACTTCACGGTACTGCACTGTGCAGGCGCGGCGGGTCCTGAAGCTGGAGGCCAGTGATACACTGGGGGGGGAGGTGCTGTGGTCTATTACTTGGGGTTCCAGGTCACATGATTCATACGGATCTGAAAGTGCTGGTTCCGGGGTCTCTTGTCTGTCGGTACAACTACAGAAAACAGTTTTCATCGGATGACCCAAATATGAAATGGTTGCTGGAAGAGGATTTGTAACAAAATGTCAGTAAAAAGA
>NW_027507786.1:23087048-23217950 GCF_037356315.1 Lithobates pipiens | reverse complement strand
GATCGGTTTATACCAGTGATGGCACTTTCTTCCTATTGGGGGATATGTGAAATCAAATACAGCCGGGTTATACTGCCGACTACAGGAAGACTGGACACCGACAAAGACCCCTGTATGACCCGCCTCTACCCAGCATGCCTCACTTTTCCTCCGGTGCTCTAGGAGGGTGCTTTTCTTTTTTCTTAGCTCTGCCTTTTTGTATTGGTCTTTCTTATTCGTAGATTCTTCTTCCATTGACTTCAGTCGATTCTTCACTATTTTGCTACTTGGGCTGATCTCTGATTATCCAGATGGGCCTTTCCTAAGCCTGACATTGTAGGCCGGACCCTGCTGGATGTGTGCTGCTCGCCTGGAATGTGACCTTCAGGCACTGGGCTCTGCATTGATGTTCTAGCATGAGTTGGCCATGGAGGGCGCTCCAGGTCCAGAGCCGCAGCATTGCCTCGGTTTGTCCTTGGAAGGCTCGCCTTGTGAGTAGGGCCAGTCAGGCTGAAACACTTACATCATCCTCTGGGTGGAGAGTTGTGCGCCTGTGTCTCCCAGCCCCCCCTATATGGCTGCAGCGGTCCCCCACTGACTCTAAGTCCGAAAACGGAGAGATCACATGACTGCTGATCGCTCATATTCTCTGTCAGCTCTGAGCAGAGAGCAGCGACTATCAGTCACCACTTTCTGCTGTGCCCCTCCAGCGCTCACTGGAGCACCGGGAAGGGCGGGGGCCGCTGGCTCCGGTTGCCAGTGACATGCCTAGGGGCTGGGCCAGCTGCTGACGAGGCATTTGGGTGGATCCCAACATACAGAGATTGGCGCTTCTCGGTGACAGCAGGCTTTAGCCCTCTAGTGGCCGACTCTGGGATGTGTGCTTCTGTCACCCACAAGGGAAGTTTATCCCAAAAAGATTGTTTCTTTTATTGAAGCCCTGTGCATGTGCTATGTGTGAGCCAATCACATTCCAGTAAAATAAAGTCCATCTTTTCATTTCATGCAAAGTTGTGTTTATGTGAATATTTCTGGGGAAGGGGTCCTTGGCTTTCATCAGGTTTTTAAAGGGGTCTGTCAGTCAAAAAAGGGTTAAAAAAAATGCTGCTTTAGACCCCTCTCACACCACACCGCCCATAGCGTCGGCGGTAAAACGCCACAATTTTTAGCCCCCGCTAGCGGCCGAGAAAGGGTTAAAACCGCCAGCAATACGCCGCAATAGCGGCGTTTTGCCGGCGGTATTACAGCGATGTCCCATTGATTTCAATGGGGAGCGGTAATCACACCGCTCCTTCACCGCTCCAAAGAAGCTGCTGGCAGCACTTTTCCCTGACGTCCGGCCAGCGCACCGCTCCGGTGTGAAAGCCCCCGGGGGATCACACTACACACAATGGTGCAGCTTTTTTAGGGCGGATTGCAGGCGCTATTTCTAGCGCTATAGCGCCTGCAAAACGCCCTGGTGCGTGAAAGGGGTCTTAGAGATTCTCCTGATAAGTAGTTGGGGTCCCTTCTCCCGTCCCGGTTGGAATTGGCTGCTTCCGCTCTCTGTCCTGTGTTGTCATTCACCTTAATGTGGTATTAAACCTCAAAAAGAAAAATGTAATAAAATGCAGCTTGCCAATCATTAGATGTGGTGGCTGCATTCGTTTTCTTTTTGAGGCTTTTCTCTTCTTTTTCTTTTACCTGAGGATCCCGCCAGTAACACATTTCCCATCTTAGGTTGTCTCTACTCTGGATGGAGGAGCAACGGAGACACCTTTGGACAGCAGCCTTGTCATTCTTGTGAGAGCGTAGTGCTAGACTAGCAGATTTAAATATAAAAATGTAACTGGAGTTCGGCTTTGTAGTTCCAGAGGGACCCCCTCCTCCACTGGGTTAGACCCCTGCCTCAGAACAAATGTCTGGAGCCTTCTGCTTCAGTTGTGGTGACTTCTTCCCTGGGTCCAATGTGTGTACAGATGGTACAGGGCACTCTGGGGGCATTGCTGGGGTGCTGTTGTCTTCTTCAGAGCTACTGACGCGTTTTGGTCTTTGATGGTCTTCTCTTTGGCTCTGCACTTCACACCGATTCAGTAGCGGCGCGGTCAGAGCGCGTTCCTCACCCGATGTAGAAGGTCTAGAGAGGTCCTCTGACCCCCCTTCTCTGTCATCTACCTCTGCAGTGGGTGCCCTCAGGTCCCCTCAGCCGGATTCCCACTCTAAAGGCCGCACACACGATCGGACTTTTTGACAACAAACATGCAAATTAGCTGTTTTGGAGCAACATCCGACCCGTGTGTGCGCTCTATCGGACAAACTTTTTCGGTTTTCATCGGGCTTTTGTTGGATGTGCGAACGGACAAACTTTCCAGCAACAAAAGTCCGATGGAGCAAAGTCAGATCGTGTGTACAGAAAACCATCGGACTTTTGTACAAAGTACAAACACGCATGCTCAGAACCAATGCAAAAGATTAGACAACAATACAGAAGTTGACCAAAGGTGGCGGTAAAGAGCAGAAAAAACACGTGATTTGGTGAAAGTTGGCTGAAAAGCGTCCTGCCGTGTGTATGCAATACAAGTTCTTGTCTGACGCCCCTTTGTGAAATCCACGGGAAAGTTTGTACAAAGTCCGATCGTGTGTATGAGGCTTAAGAGGTCACCTATCCACTCTGACTAACCACCTGCATTTAACTGCACACCCACCCCAAGGTGGTTTACCCCTCTGGCATTCAGGTGCAGAGACCCCTGTTTAGCACACAAACTCATCTCCTGCTTCCAGTGCCCCCTCCCGTTGCTCCTTATCTATCTCCACTTTGCTACTGCACAGGGTACCTCACCTTCCCCAGTCTCCCTGGGTTCCCTGCTACAGTCCATCTGTTAACGTGGGGCCTGTGGGGCCCGGAGCTGTGAGCCCTGTGGGGCCCGGAGCTGTGAGCCCTGTGGGGCCCGGAGCTGTGAGCCCTGTGGGGCCCGGAGCTGTGCCTCCTATGGGCCTCCACTCCTTTCCTTAGGGGGTCTCCTGTCCTTAGGACACGATCAGCCCCTCGTGGTACAGCTCTTACCTAACAACATCCTCATTGTGGGATGCCGGAGCCGCCACCTCCTGTAAAGGGTCAGCTTTATGCATCCTTGTAGTGAACACCTTCTTGGAAGAATCGGACCTCCTGCAAGGTCCAGCTGGATTGGGCCTCACCAGTTTCCAATGCTTTCACCCACCCTTTTCTGTCTCTTTCGTCAAGGAGCTCTCTGGCTTTCTTGTCTGCAACTGTTTTTCCTGTTGGGATTGGTTCCCTTTGGGGGTTATCCCCGGTGTATGTAGGTATGTATGTATGTGTGTGTGTGTGTTTTATTTTTTTTTCTGTTGTGGGTCCTTCCTTGTTTATTGGTTTTATTGCTTCACCTATTGGTGAGATCTGGTTGATCATCAGTCTCCAGGTACAGTTTTCTATAGGTATAGAGTCTTCCTCTCCTGGTCTGGGGCATTAGGTGACTCCTCCTTGCTCTCCCCATTGGTCGTTTTATCGGGTTGGGGAAGTCCGCCCCATCCTTCAGATACAGGCGCTGGTCCTTCAGGTGACTCCTGAGCATCAGGCGGTCCTCCTTCCTCCCCAGTGAGGGCTGTAGTGGCTTTTGCTGTGTTGCTCACACCTCAATTGGACTCGTTTTTATTTATTTCCAGTCTGACTTTGTGTCTTTCAATGAACAAGAAACAAAATGGGATTTTTGTACTTGGTGTAAAATCCCTTTTCTTGGAGTCCATGGAAGGATATTGATTCTGCCCCTTTTTGTTATGCCCTCGGCGCTACTTTACCATGCCAGGTAGGGGGAGGGGTTATATTGAGGGGGGGGGGGGCTGGCATACTATTTTTCTTTTTTCCGGTGTTCAGTCCTCAGTAGACAAATACCCGGACAGTGTCTGAATTCCCGTGTCCCTCAATGGCCTCCAAGATGAAGATTTTATAGTAAGTAGAAAATTCCGCTGTTGGTGACTCCTCTCCGTCTTCTCCCTCCAGGTTAATTGAGTCCAGTTTGGGGAGCGTCGCAACAAAGTTTAATTTCTTCATTCACAACCTGGCCCAGCGCTTCTCAGGGATCCCTGTAACCGACGAAGCCATTCTGTCCTTCTCCCCGAAGGCGTACTCTATGAAGCAGGACGGGCGCATCCGAGAGGCCTCCATCTTCACCTACCACAAGAGATACAACCCCGATAAATACTATGTAAGTGTCCGCGCTTTTGTCTCCATGGCGATTTGGGGTTTATTGGCCAAAAACCTAAACTGGTCATTTAGTGTTTGGGGTTATCTTGGTTAAAGGATCAGTCCACCCAGAAGGGATGTTTTAGGTATAGAATAAGCCTGGCGTCTTTAGAGGCCCGCTCCTGTACCTATAGAATTGGTGCTTTGGCTCCCTTCCAGACATCGCAAAGCTCTTCTGAGCTCAACCCTTTCTCATTCCATAGGATTATGGGACTCCTTCTGTAGGTAGTGGCCCCTTCGCTCCCCCCGTATATAACGGTCCCCCAGTCGTCGCCCCCCCACCCCCCTTCTTCAACAACCTTTTATCTCCACCAGGTCTACAATCTCAGTTTTGATGGTGGATGGACAAGGGGTTATATTGGAATGGCCAGTTTTTTGATCATAAGGGCATACGCCTCTTTTATATCTCATATCTCTCGTATTTTGTGCAGCGTTTAGAGATGCCACCCTCTGAAAGTTTCTACATTTCTTACTGCATGCTCTCTTCAAAAAATGAGCGCTGATCTTGACATGTAAATGGTATTTGAGAATAGATGTTTGCAAACCACATTGCAACGGGGGTACATTACCTGTGCAGACTATTTGTTGTCCCGTCCTCCAGATTGTCCTCCAACTGGCATGGGAAAAGGATCTGAACGACCACAATGACGTGGGTTGGCATACCTGGAACGCTCATAGGCCATCTTTAGCTCATTCACTGCCAGGTCTGTACAGCGTACAAACCTGACAGCGGGGGTCAGCTACCGGGATTATGTGTAAAACTAACAGGCAGACTCCTACCTGTCAGGTGGCTGCTCTATCGCCCGATTGCCTGCACACACACCCCTGGTACCGGTGCCCTACCCCTGCATGTACGCCCCCCGCCATGTATTGCAGGCTCTGCTTGCCCATCTGCAGGCCAGGGTGCCAGTGGGTGAAAGGGGAGAAGAGTGAACACACGTCTGCTCTCCTTCCCTTCTTGCTGTGATCCGGTGTCCTGTCGAGAAAGGTCCCCCATCAGATGGCGTCCGCCCTGTACTGCGCAGGCGCAGCGCTTGTGCAGTACGGAGGAGAAACGAGACGCCAAAAGTCTCTGAAGATTAACAGCGGTTCATCAGCTCTACACGGTGCCTGCACACTTATTACTACATCCTGGCAGGGGCGGTGTGCCTACACAATGGCCAGAGATGGGGCAGTGATGAGGGAGGATAGTTCAATGTTACAATCCACCAAACCCACCCATCAACATTGCTAAACCCACCCTTCAGTTCTGTAAACACGCCCCCCAAAGATACACCCCCACAAGTATTGGGAGCGTGTGACACAATGTAGTATTAAGTGTGCAAAGTGTAGAGCTGATGAACAGCTGTTAATCTTTGGAGACGTTCGGCGTCCCCTTTGTCCTCCGTACCGCACAAGCGCTGCGCCTGCGCAGTACAGGGTGGACGCTATCCGATGGGGGGGGACCTTTCTCGTCAGAACACCAGAAAGCAACGTTTATGACATCACTTCCTGGTCAGCCTCTGTGTCCCCGGCTAGCATAGCCAGGAGGGGGATGTATTGCATTACATTCAATGGAGCACAGAGGAGAAATTGGGGGGGGGGGGGGGGGGGTCTTTATTTAGATCCTGCATGTCTCATGAAAGAGAACTTGTCACCTAAAATTCATCACATCGGAGACTTTGTCCCCCTATGTGGTGAAATATAAAAAGAAAAAGCTAAGCAAAAAATTAATTTTTTGCCAAAAAAAAAAAAGTTACCCCCATGCACCTTCCCACCCAAAAAAATTGAGGCCCCTCACCCCCACATATACGCATGTACAAATGTAAACGCATGCGTCGGGGGTGCCTACGTGTGAAAACATTGATTGCAATACAACATTACATTTCATTGCTCACGCCCAAGTGAGAGCGATAATTCTAGCTCAAGACCTCCTCCATAACACTAAACTGATACCTAGGCATAGGCTTGACATGTTGGGTGTCTATTTACTTGGTGCAACCTCGTCTTTCAGATTCATTACCAAAATTTGGGTAGTTTATTGCATTTGTTTGCCCTAGAATTCACTAGTGCAGTGTTAATTTAGTTGACTAAAATACGACTAAAACAATTCATATGACTAAAATGGCATTTTAGTCAAAAGACTAAAACTAAATCGAAATTTGATGTCAAAATTAACTACTTCCCACCCGGCCAATGTATATATACGGCCGGGTGAGAGCCGCCTCCTTCAAACTGGACGTTCAGGAACGTCCTTCAGAAGGAGCGGGATCACGCACGCGCGCCCGGACAGCGGCACAATCCCGATGCACTCGTGTCACCCAGACACGGCGCATCTCGGATCGGCAGGAGGGCTCTGTGATTGGCCCTCCTGATCACATGATGGCCGTGTCCAATCACAGCCATCATGTGATGTAAACAAACAGCTGGTTGCTAGGCAATCGGCTCTCCTCTTCTCACACGGAAGTCATCGCTGAGGAGAGGAGAGCCGATCGCTGCAGCCGGCTGGTGATCAGTGAGTATGAGTCTAGTATAAAACACAATGTCCCCAAAACACATATGTCCCCCACATATGTCCCACTAAAATCACATCCCAATGATCACCTGCACACATCTGTACATGATCATTTGTGTACATATGTCGGTGATCACACAAACCAATTATTATACACTTAACAGAATTTTTTTTAACAAAAACATGTAGCAGAATACATTTTGGCTTAAATTTATGACAAAATTTGATTTTATTGGATTTCTTTTAAAATAGAAAGAAAAAATTGGGTTTTTTTTTCCAAATTTCGGCTCTTTTTGCGCTTATATCGCAAAAAATAAAAAACTGAGTTGTGAATAAATACCACCAAAATAAAGCTCTATTTGTGTGAACAAAATGATAAAAATTTCATTTGGGTACAGTGTAGCATGACTGCGCAATTGTCATTGAAAGTGCGAGAGCGATGAAAGCTGAAGATTGGGCTGGGAAGGAAGGGGGTGAACGTGCCCCCCGGTATTGTAGTGGTTAACACTGCTTTAGTGTGCTTCTTACTGAAATGTTGAATTTTTTTTAGACTTTTGCGGTAATCTTGTGTGACATAAATTTAAACTACCACTACTTTATTCTCCAAGGTGTCGGCTTTCAGAAAATGTCATGTTTGGGGGTTTTATGTAATCTTCAGGCCTAAAATGATTCTTTAAACGCATGTAAAAAATGCAAAACCGGCTCTGGCAGCGAAAAGGTTAAAGGAGTTGTAAACCCCCGAGGTTTGCATTCTATGTATTTAGGTGAAAAACCTGCTGTGATGCAGCCCCTCAGAGTCCCCCTTTTACTTACCTGAACCCAGTCTTTCCAGCGACGGGATGAGCACACCAGCTCCAGCTAGTGCCTCGAGTCCCGATTGGATAGATTTATAGCAGCGCAGCCATTGGCTCCCGTTGCTGTCAATCAAAGTTGTAAACTGTGTTGAGCTGTGGTTGGGCCATGTCTCTTTGTACACAAAGCCCTAATTGTGCGGGGGAAGGGGTGGAAAGACTCATCCTTCAACCTCAACCCCCCCCCCCCCAGATGTACTGTGATTGATTTTGGACAGATTTTGGTCAGGTGATCCGTGTGGGACATGTTTGTCCCTAATGGGATTCTATAAACAATGGGAGACTTCTGTATCTGATGAGATGTGTGTGGGGGCACAATCCGGAGGATTCCCCGCGATCATCACCTCGTTTGTGTGATATCGGTGCTTGTGCGCCAACTGAGCGCCCTGTGTTTTTCCTCAGATTTATGTGGTGAGAGTTATACGGGAGGTTCAGGACGATTCTGCCTTCATTTTCCGCACCTTCGATGAGTTCCAGGAGCTGCACAACAAGCTGAGCATCCTCTTCCCGCTCTGGAAGCTGCCGGGGTGAGTGTCTGCTCTGTCTGGTCTCTTAGGGTTGGTGATGGAGGGGTGAGTGTTGGTTCTGTCTGGTCTCTCTTAGGGTTGGTGATGGAGGGGTAAGTGTTGGTTCTGTCTGGTCTCTTAGGGTTGGTGATGGAGGGGTGAGTGTTGGTTCTGTCTGGTCTCTCTTAGGGTTGGTGATGGAGGGGTGAGTGTCGGCTCTGTCTGGTCTCTCTTAGGGTTGGTGATGGAGGGGTGAGTGTTGGTTCTGTCTGGTCTCTCTTAGGGTTGGTGATGGAGGGGTAAGTGTTGGTTCTGTCTGGTCTCTTAGGGTTGGTGATAGAGGGGTGAGTGTTGGTTCTGTCTGGTCTCTCTTAGGGTTGGTGATGGAGGGGTAAGTGTTGGTTCTGTCTGGTCTCTCTTAGGGTTGGTGATGGAGTGGTGAGTGTTGGTTCTGTCTGGTCTCTCTTAGGGTTGGTGATGGAGGGGTGAGTGTTGGCTCTGTCTGGTCTCTCTTAGGGTTGGTGATGGAGGGGTGAGTGTTGGCTCTGTCTGGTCTCTCTTAGGGTTGGTGATGGAGGGGTGAGTGTTGGCTCTGTCTGGTCTCTCTTAGGGTTGGTGATGGAGGGGTGAGTGTTGGCTCTGTCTGGTCTCTCTTAGGGTTGGTGATGGAGGGGTGAGTGTTGGTTCTGTCTGGTCTCTCTTAGGGTTGGTGATGGAGGGGTGAGTGTCGGCTCTGTCTGGTCTCTCTTAGGGTTGGTGATGGAGGGGTGAGTGTTGGCTCTGTCTGGTCTCTCTTAGGGTTGGTGATGGAGGGGTGAGTGTTGGCTCTGTCTGGTCTCTCTTAGGGTTGGTGATGGAGGGGTGAGTGTTGGCTCTGTCTGGTCTCTCTTAGGGTTGGTGATGGAGGGGTGAGTGTCGGCTCTGTCTGGTCTCTTAGGGTTGGTGATGGAGAGGTGAGTGTCGGCTCTGTCTGGTCTCTTAGGGTTGGTGATGGAGGGGTGAGTGTTGGTTCTGTCTGGTCTCTCTTAGGGTTGGTGATGGAGGGGTAGGTGTTGGTTCTGTCTGGTCTCTCTTAGGGTTGGTGATGGAGGGGTAAGTGTTGGTTCTGTCTGGTCTCTCTTAGGGTTGGTGATGGAGGGGTGAGTGTTGGTTCTGTCTGGTCTCTTAGGGTTGGTGATGGAGGGGTAAGTGTTGGTTCTGTCTGGTCTCTCTTAGGGTTGGTGATGGAGGGGTGAGTGTCGGCTCTGTCTGGTCTCTCTTAGGGTTGGTGATGGAGGGGTGAGTGTTGGCTCTGTCTGGTCTCTCTTAGGGTTGGTGATGGAGGGGTAAGTGTTGGTTCTGTCTGGTCTCTCTTAGGGTTGGTGATGGAGGGGTGAGTGTCGGCTCTGTCTGGTCTCTCTTAGGGTTGGTGATGGAGTGGTGAGTGTCGGTTCTGTCTGGTCTCTCTTAGGGTTGGTGATGGAGGGGTAAGTGTTGGTTCTGTCTGGTCTCTTAGGGTTGGTGATAGAGGGGTGAGTGTCTGCTCTGTCTGGTCTCTCTTAGGGTTGGTGATGGAGGGGTAAGTGTTGGTTCTGTCTGGTCTCTCTTAGGGTTGGTGATGGAGGGGTGAGTGTCGGCTCTGTCTGGTCTCTCTTAGGGTTGGTGATGGAGGGGTGAGTGTCGGCTCTGTCTGGTCTCTCTTAGGGTTGGTGATGGAGGGGTGAGTGTTGGCTCTGTCCGGTCTCTTAGGGTTGGTGATGGAGGGGTGAGTGTTGGTTCTGTCTGGTCTCTCTTAGGGTTGGTGATGGAGGGGTGAGTGTTGGTTCTGTCTGGTCTCTCTTAGGGTTGGTGATGGAGGGGTGAGTGTCGGCTCTGTCTGGTCTATCTTAGGGTTGGTGATGGAGGGGTGAGTGTCGGCTCTGTCTGGTCTCTTAGGGTTGGTGATGGAGGGGTGAGTGTTGGTTCTGTCTGGTCTCTCTTAGGATTGGTGATGGAGGGGTGAGTGTTGGCTCTGTCTGGTCTCTCTTAGGGTTGGTGATGAAGGGGTGTGTTGGTTCTGTCTGGTCTCTTAGGGTTGGTGATGGAGGGGTGAGTGTTGGCTCTGTCTGGTCTCTCTTAGGGTTGGAGATGGAGGGGTGAGTGTTGGTTCTGTCTGGTCTCTTAGGGTTGGTGATGGATGGGTGAGTGTCGGCTCTGTCTGGTCTCTTAGGGTTGGTGATGGAGGGGTGAGTGTCGGCTCTGTCTGGTCTCTTAGGGTTGGTGATAGAGGGGTGAGTGTTGGTTCTGTCTGGTCTCTTAGGGTTGGTGATGGAGGGGTGAGTGTCTGCTCTGTCTGGTCTCTCTTAGGGTTGGTGATGGAGGGGTAAGTGTTGGTTCTGTCTGGTCTCTCTTAGGGTTGGTGATGGAGGGGTGAGTGTTGGTTCTGTCTGGTCTCTCTTAGGATTGGTGATGGAGGGGTGAGTGTCGGTTCTGTCTGGTCTCTCTTAGGGTTGGTGATGGAGGGGTGAGTGTTGGTTCTGTCTGGTCTCTCTTAGGGTTGGTGATGGAGGGGTGAGTGTTGGCTCTGTCTGGTCTCTCTTAGGGTTGGAGATGGAGGGGTGAGTGTTGGTTCTGTCTGGTCTCTTAGGGTTGGTGATGGAGGGGTGAGTGTTGGCTCTGTCTGGTCTCTCTTAGGGTTGATGATTGAGGGGTGAGTGTCGGCTCTGTCTGGTCTCTCTTAGGATTGGTGATGGAGGGGTGAGTGTCGGCTCTGTCTGGTCTCTTAGGGTTGGTGATGGAGGGGTGAGTGTTGGTTCTGTCTGGTCTCTCTTAGGGTTGGTGATGGATGGGTGAGTGTTGGTTCTGTCTGGTCTCTTAGGGTTGGTGATGGAGGGGTGAGTGTCGGCTCTGTCTGGTCTCTCTTAGGGTTGGTGATGGAGGGGTGAGTGTTGGTTCTGTCTGGTCTCTCTTAGGGTTGGTGATGGAGGGGTGAGTGTCTGCTCTGTCTGGTCTCTCTTAGGGTTGGTGATGGAGGGGTGAGTGTTGGTTCTGTCTGGTCTCTCTTAGGGTTGGTGATGGAGGGGTGAGTGTCGGCTCTGTCTGGTCTCTCTTAGGGTTGGTGATGGAGGGGTGAGTGTTGGTTCTGTCTGGTCTCTCTTAGGGTTGATGATGGAGGGGTGAGTGTCGGCTCTGTCTGGTCTCTCTTAGGGTTGGTGATGGAGGCCTGAGTGTTGGTTCTGTCTGGTCTCTTAGGGTTGGTGATGGAGAGGTGAGTGTTGGCTCTGTCTGGTCTCTCTTAGGGTTGATGATGGAGGGGTGAGTGTCGGCTCTGTCTGGTCTCTTAGGGTTGATGATGGAGGGGTGAGTGTTGGCTCTGTCTGGTCTCTTAGGGTTGGTGATGAAGGGGTGTGTTGGTTCTGTCTGGTCTCTTAGGGTTGGTGATGGAGGGGTGAGTGTCGGCTCTGTCTGGTCTCTCTTAGGGTTGGTGATGGAGGGGTGAGTGTCGGCTCTGTCTGGTCTCTTAGGGTTGGTGATGGAGGGGTGAGTGTCGGCTCTGTACGGTCTCTTAGGGTTGGTGATGAAGGGGTGAGTGTTGGTTCTGTCTGGTCTCTAAGGGTTGGTGATGGAGGGGTGAGTGTTGGTTCTGTCTGGTCTCTCTTAGGGTTGGTGATGGAGGGGTGAGTGTTGGTTCTGTCTGGTCTCTTAGGGTTGGTGATGGAGGGGTGAGTGTCGACTCTGTCTGGTCTCTCTTAGGGTTGGTGATGGAGGGGTGAGTGTTGGTTCTGTCTGGTCTCTTAGGGTTGGTGATGGAGGGGTAAGTGTCTGCTCTGTCTGGTCTCTTAGGGTTGGTAATGGAGGGGTGAGTGTCGGCTCTGTCTGGTCTCTTAGGGTTGGTGATGGAGGGGTGAGTGTTGGTTCTGTCTGGTCTCTTAGGGTTGGTGATGAAGGGGTGAGTGTTGGTTCTGTCTGGTCTCTTAGGGTTGGTGATGGAGGGGTGAGTGTCGGCTCTGTCTGATCTCTTAGGGTTGGTGATGGAGGGGTGAGTGTTGGTTCTGTCTGGTCTCTTAGGGTTGGTGATGGAGGGGTGAGTGTTGGTTCTGTCTGGTCTCTTAGGGTTGATGATGGAGGGGTGAGTGTCGGCTCTGTCTGGTCTCTTAGGGTTGGAGATGGAGGGGTGAGTGTTGGTTCTGTCTGGTCTCTTAGGGTTGGTGATGGAGGGGTGAGTGTTGGTTCTGTCTGGTCTCTCTTAGGATTGGTGATGGAGGGGTGAGTGTCGGCTCTGTCTGGTCTCTTAGGGTTGGTGATGGAGGGGTGAGTGTCGGCTCTGTCTGGTCTCTTAGGATTGGAGATGGAGGGGTGAGTGTTGGTTCTGTCTGGTCTCTCTTAGGGTTGGTGATGGAGGGGTGAGTGTTGGTTCTGTCTGGTCTCTCTTAGGGTTGGTGATGGAGGGGTGAGTGTCTGCTCTGTCTGGTCTCTTAGGGTTGGTGATGGAGGGGTGAGTGTTGGTTCTGTCTGGTCTCTTAGGGTTGGTGATGGAGGGGTGAGTTTCGGCTCTGTCTGGTCTCTCTTGGGGTTGGTGATGGAGGGGTGAGTGTCTGCTCTGTCTGGTCTATCTTAGGATTGATGATGGAGGGGTGAGTGTTGGTTCTGTCTGGTCTCTTAGGGTTGGTGATGGAGGGGTGAGTGTCGGCTCTGTCTGGTCTCTTAGGGTTGGTGATGGAGGGGTGAGTGTTGGTTCTGTCTGGTCTCTCTTAGGGTTGGTGATGGAGGGGTGAGTGTCGGCTCTGTCTGGTCTCTCTTAGGGTTGGTGATGGAGGGGTGAGTGTCGGCTCTGTCTGGTCTCTCTTAGGGTTGGTGATGGAGGGGTGAGTGTCAGCTCTGTCTGGTCTCTTAGGGTTGGTGATGGAGGGGTGAGTGTCGGCTCTGTCTGGTCTCTTAGGGTTGGTGATGGAGGGGTGAGTGTCGGCTCTGTCTGGTCTCTTAGGATTGGAGATGGAGGGGTGAGTGTTGGTTCTGTCTGGTCTCTCTTAGGGTTGGTGATGGAGGGGTGAGTGTTGGTTCTGTCTGGTCTCTCTTAGGGTTGGTGATGGAGGGGTGAGTGTCTGCTCTGTCTGGTCTCTTAGGGTTGGTGATGGAGGGGTGAGTGTTGGTTCTGTCTGGTCTCTTAGGGTTGGTGATGGAGGGGGGTGAGTTTCGGCTCTGTCTGGTCTCTCTTGGGGTTGGTGATGGAGGGGTGAGTGTCTGCTCTGTCTGGTCTATCTTAGGATTGATGATGGAGGGGTGAGTGTTGGTTCTGTCTGGTCTCTTAGGGTTGGTGATGGAGGGGTGAGTGTTGGCTCTGTCTGGTCTCTCTTAGGGTTGGAGATGGAGGGGTGAGTGTTGGTTCTGTCTGGTCTCTTAGGGTTGGTGATAGAGGGGTGAGTGTCGGCTCTGTCTGGTCTCTTAGGGTTGGTGATGGAGGGGTGAGTGTCGGCTCTGTCTGGTCTCTTAGGGTTGGTGATGGAGGGGTGAGTGTCGGCTCTGTCTGGTCTCTTAGGGTTGATGATGGAGGGGTGAGTGTCGGCTCTGTTTGGTCTCTTAGGGTTGGTGATGGAGGGGTGAGTGTCAGCTCTGGTCTCTTAGGGTTGGTGATGGAGGGGTGAGTGTTGGTTCTGTCTGGTCTCTCTTAGGATTGGTGATGGAGGGGTGAGTGTCGGCTCTGTCTGGTCTCTTAGGGTTGATGATGGAGGGGTGAGTGTCGGCTCTGTTTGGTCTCTTAGGGTTGGTGATGGAGGGGTGAGTGTCAGCTCTGGTCTCTTAGGGTTGATGATGGAGGGGTGAGTGTCGGCTCTGTCTGGTCTCTCTTAGGGTTGGTGATGGAGGGGTGAGTGTCGGCTCTCTGGTCTCTCTTAGGATTGGTGATGGAGGGGTGAGTGTTGGTTCTGTCTGGTCTCTTAGGGTTGGAGATGGAGGGGTGAGTGTCGGCTCTGTCTGGTCTCTTAGGGTTGGTGATGGAGGGGTGAGTGTCGGCTCTGTCTGGTCTCTTAGGGTTGGTGATGGAGGGGTGAGTGTCGGCTCTGTCTGGTCTCTCTTAGGGTTGGTGATGGAGAGGTGAGTGTTGGTTCTGTCTGGTCTCTCTTAGGGTTGGTTATGGAGGGGTGAGTGTTGGCTCTGTCTGGTCTCTCTAAGGGTTGGTAATGGAGGGGTGAGTGTTGGTTCTGTCTGGTCTCTTAGGGTTGGTGATGGAGGGGTGAGTGTCGGCTCTGTCTGGTCTCTCTTAGGATTGGAGATGGAGGGGTGAGTGTCGGCTCTGTCTGGTCTCTCTTAGGGTTGGTGATGGAGGGGTGAGTGTCGGTTCTGTCTGGTCTCTCTTAGGATTGGAGATGGAGGGGTGAGTGTCGGCTCTGTCTGGTCTCTTAGGGTTGGTGATGGAGGGGTGAGTGTCGGCTCTGTCTGGTCTCTTAGGATTGGTGATGGAGGGGTGAGTGTCGGCTCTGTCTGGTCTCTCTTAGGATTGGAGATGGAGGGGTGAGTGTCGGCTCTGTCTGGTCTCTCTTAGGGTTGGTGATGGAGGGGTGAGTGTCGGTTCTGTCTGGTCTCTCTTAGGATTGGAGATGGAGGGGTGAGTGTCGGCTCTGTCTGGTCTCTCTTAGGGTTGGTGATGGAGGGGTGAGTGTTGGTTCTGTCTGGTCTCTCTTAGGATTGGAGATGGAGGGGTGAGTGTCGGCTCTGTCTGGTCTCTCTTAGGGTTGGTGATGGAGGGGTGAGTGTTGGTTCTGTCTGGTCTCTCTTAGGATTGGAGATGGAGGGGTGAGTGTCGGTTCTGTCTGGTCTCTCTTAGGGTTGGTGATGGAGGGGTAAGTGTTGGTTCTGTCTGGTCTCTCTTAGGGTTGGTGATGGAGGGGTGAGTGTCTGCTCTGTCTGGTCTCTCTTAGGATTGGTGATGGAGGGGTGAGTGTCGGCTCTGTCTGGTCTCTCTTAGGGTTGGTGATGGAGGGGTGAGTGTTGGTTCTGTCTGGTCTCTCTTAGGGTTGGTGATGGAGGGGTGAGTGTCGGCTCTGTCTGGTCTCTCTTAGGGTTGGTGATGGAGGGGTGAGTGTCGGCTCTGTCTGGTCTCTTAGGATTGGAGATGGAGGGGTGAGTGTCGGCTCTGTCTGGTCTCTTAGGGTTGGTGATGGAGGGGTGAGTGTCGGCTCTGTCTGGTCTCTTAGGATTGGAGATGGAGGGGTGAGTGTCGGCTCTGTCTGGTCTCTTAGGGTTGGTGATGGAGGGGTGAGTGTTGGTTCTGTCTGGTCTCTCTTAGGATTGGAGATGGAGGGGTGAGTGTCGGCTCTGTCTGGTCTCTTAGGGTTGGTGATGGAGGGGTGAGTGTCGGTTCTGTCTGATCTCTTAGGGTTGGTGATGGAGGGGTGAGTGTCGGCTCTGTCTGGTCTCTTAGGGTTGGTGATGGAGGGGTGAGTGTCGGTTCTGTCTGATCTCTTAGGGTTGGTGATGGGGGGGTGAGTGTCGGCTCTGTCTGGTCTCTAAGGGTTGGTAATGGAGGGGTGAGTGTTGGTTCTGTCTGGTCTCTCTTAGGGTTGGAGATGGAGGGGTGAGTGTCGGTTCTGTCTGATCTCTTAGGGTTGGTGATGGAGGGGTGAGTGTCGGCTCTGTCTGGTCTCTTAGGGTTGGTGATGGAGGGGTAAGTGTTGGTTCTGTCTGGTCTCTCTTAGGGTTGGTGATGGAGGGGTGAGTGTCGGTTCTGTCTGATCTCTTAGGGTTGGTGATGGGGGGGTGAGTGTCGGCTCTGTCTGGTCTCTTAGGATTGGTGATGGAGGGGTGAGTGTTGGTTCTGTCTGGTTTCTTAGGGTTGGTGATGGAGGGGTGAGTGTTGGTTCTGTCTGGTCTCTTAGGGTTGGTGATGGAGGGGTGAGTGTTGGTTCTGTCTGGTCTCTTAGGATTGGAGATGGAGGGGTGAGTGTTGGTTCTGTCTGATCTCTTAGGGTTGGAGATGGAGGGGTGAGTGTCGGCTCTGTCTGGTCTCTTAGGATTGGTGATGGAGGGGTGAGTGTCGGTTCTGTCTGATCTCTTAGGGTTGGTGATGGGGGGGTGAGTGTCGGCTCTGTCTGGTCTCTAAGGGTTGGTAATGGAGGGGTGAGTGTTGGTTCTGTCTGGTCTCTCTTGGGGTTGGAGATGGAGGGGTGAGTGTCGGTTCTGTCTGATCTCTTAGGGTTGGTGATGGAGGGGTGAGTGTCGGCTCTGTCTGGTCTCTTAGGGTTGGTGATGGAGGGGTAAGTGTTGGTTCTGTCTGGTCTCTCTTAGGGTTGGTGATGGAGGGGTGAGTGTTGGTTCTGTCTGATCTCTTAGGGTTGGTGATGGGGGGGTGAGTGTCGGCTCTGTCTGGTCTCTTAGGATTGGTGATGGAGGGGTGAGTGTTGGTTCTGTCTGGTTTCTTAGGGTTGGTGATGGAGGGGTGAGTGTTGGTTCTGTCTGGTCTCTTAGGGTTGGTGATGGAGGGGTGAGTGTTGGTTCTGTCTGGTCTCTTAGGATTGGAGATGGAGGGGTGAGTGTTGGTTCTGTCTGATCTCTTAGGGTTGGAGATGGAGGGGTGAGTGTCGGCTCTGTCTGGTCTCTTAGGATTGGTGATGGAGGGGTGAGTGTTGGTTCTGTCTGATCTCTTAGGGTTGGAGATGGAGGGGTGAGTGTCGGCTCTGTCTGGTCTCTCTTAGGATTGGTGATGGAGGGGTGAGTGTCGGCTCTGTCTGGTCTCTTAGGGTTGGTGATGGAGGGGTGAGTGTTGGTTCTGTCTGGTTTCTTAGGGTTGGTGATGGAGGGGTGAGTGTTGGTTCTGTCTGGTCTCTTAGGGTTGGTGATGGAGGGGTGAGCGTTGGTTCTGTCTGGTCTCTTAGGATTGGAGATGGAGGGGTGAGTGTTGGTTCTGTCTGGTCTCTCTTAGGGTTGGTGATGGAGGGGTGAGTGTTAACTGTCTGGTCACTCGGTTGATTGGACAGTTCTGTTTATCCATGTTGGATGGTTCACCTTTTACATTAGACCAGCGGCTGTTCTGATGTGCTCTTTTCTGTATTAGGTTCCCTAGTAAGATGGTCCTTGGAAGAACCCATATAAAAGATGTGGCTGCCAAGCGGAAAGTGGAGCTAAACAGCTACCTCCAGAGTCTGCTGAGCAGCTCCCCTGAGGTGGCTGAGGTGAGTGCGTAACTTGGTGGGCATCTGCAGCTTGTTAGAGGGACCCGTCTGTCCTGCAGCTTATTAATGTGTCTATAGGATGTCCCTGGAGCCTATTAGAGGACATGTCTGTCCTACAGGCTATTGGCGGCCTTATAGCATATGTAGTCTGTCTTGCAGCCTATTAGTAGACTTATAGGATGGGTCGCCTGTCTGCCCTGAAGCCTATTAGTGTGTCTGTAGGATGGACGACTCCTCATTACATTGTATTGTGTGTACACTCCATTGTACTTATTTGTATTGTGTACTATGGTGTATGTTCCTCTATACTCTCTATATCCCTCTATTGTAGTGTGATCTGGTGTACACCTTCTTCCACCCGCTGCTACGAGATGAGAGGTCGGATGGGAGTGACGTCACTGTCCGGGATATTGGTAGGAAGGGATGGTGTGGTGGGGGTTCACCTCGGGGTGGTGTTGGGGGTTCACCTCGGGGTGGTGTTGGGGGTTCACTTCGGGGTGGTGTGGAGGGTTCACTTCGGGGTGGTGTTGGGGGTTCACTTCGGGGTGGTGTTGGGGGTTCACTTCGGGGTGGTGTTGGGGGTTCACCTCGGGGTGGTATTGGGGGTTCACCTCGGGGTGGTGTTGGGGGGGTTCACCTCGGGGTGGTGTTGGGGGGGTTCACTTCGGGGTGGTGTGGGGGGGGGGTTCACCTCGGGGTGGTGTGGGGGGGTTCACTTCGGGTGGTGTTGGGGGGTTCACATCTGTACATGTCATGGTGGATCTTCTGTATTTATAATCTCATCCATTTCAGGACATCCCCCGCTGAGCCCCACATCTGGAAAGATTGAGGGGGAGGTGAAACTGTCCGTCTCTTATCGGAACGGGACGCTCTTCATAATGGTGATGCACATTAAAGATCTGGTGAGTCCTCAGCACCCAGTAGGCCTGATTCTGCACTGTCCTTGGCCGCTACCCTTCTCCTTCACTGTATCTGAAGCCTAATTCCCTGTTGTTCTTGGCAGGTGATTGAGGACAGCACAGACCCCAACCCTTATGTGAAGACCTACCTGCTCCCCGACCCGCACAAAACATCCAAACGCAAAACAAAAATCGCTAGAAAGACCTGCAACCCCACCTTCAATGAAATGGTGAGTTTTTCCGGAGATTTCCGGCAGATGTGGCGGTTTCTAAGTGGATTTCATTCTCGTGTGACAGATCATATAAGAGCAAAAGTGCGGAAAACTGGGACAGGTTTTATTATTTGGGATTTATACAGTGCCAACAGTTTGAGCGGCACTTTTACAATATAAAGGAAGACAATACAAAAAAATACAAGAAGGTCCAATCTAATACAGTGCCTTGTGAAAGTATTCACCCCCTTGAACTTTTCAACCTTTTGCCACATTTCAGGCTTCAAACATAAAGATATAAAATTTTTATTTTTAGTGAAGAATCACCAACAAGTGGGACACAATTGTGAAGTGGAACGAAATCTATTGGATTTTTGAAACTTTTTTAACTAATAAAAAAATGAAAAGTGGGGCGTGCAAAATGATTGGCCCCCCTTGCGTTAATACTTTGTAGAGCCGCCTTTTGCTGCGATTACAGCTGCAAGTCGCTTGGGGTGTCTCTATCAGTTTTGCACATCGAGAGACTGAAATTCTTGCCCATTCTTCCTTGCAAAACAGCTGGAGCTCAGTGAGGTTGGATGGAGAGCGTTTGTGAACAGCAGTTTTCAGCTCTTTCCACAGATTCTCGATTGGATTCAGGTCTGGACTTTGACTTGGCCATTCTAACACCTGGATACGTTTATTTGTGAACCATTCCTTTGTAGATTTTGCTGTATGTTTGGGATCATTGTCTTGTTGGAAGATAAATCTCCGTCCCAGTTTCAGGTCTTTTGCCGACTCCAACAGGTTTTCATCCAGAATGGTCCTGTATTTGGCTGCATCCATCTTCCCCTCAATTTTAACCATCTTCCCTGTCCCTGCTCAAGAAAAGCAGGCCCAAACCATGATGCTGCCACCACCATGTGTGACAGTGGGGATGGTGTGTTGAGGGTGATGAGCTGTGTTGCTTTTACGCCAAACATATCGTTTTGCATTGTGGGCAAAAAGTTGGATTTTGGTTTCATGTGACCAGAGCACCTTCTTCCACATGTTTGGTGTGTCTCCCAGGTGGCTTGTGGCAAACTTTAGACGAGACTTTTTATGGATATCTTTGAGAAATGGCTTTCTTCTTGCCACTCTTCCATAAAGGGCAGATTTGTGCCGTGTACGACTGATTGTTGTCCTATGGACAGACTCTCCCACCTCAGCTGTAGTTCTCTGCAGTTCATCCAGAGTGATCATGGGCCTCTTGGCTGCATCTCTGATCAGTCTTCTCCTTGTCTGAGCTGAAAGTTTAGAGGGACGGCCAGGTCTTGGTAGATTTGCAGTGGTCTGATACTCCTTCCATTTCAAAATGATCGCTTGCACAGTGCTCCTTGGGATGTTTAAAGCTTGGGAAATCTTTTTGTATCCAAATCCGGCTTTAAACTTCTCCACAACAGTATTACGGACCTGCCTGGTGTGTTCCTTGGTCTTCATGATGCTCTCTGCGCTTTCAACAGAACCCTGAGACTATCACAGAGCAGGTGCATTTATACAGAGACTTGATTACACACAGGTGGATTCTATTTATCACCATCAGTCATTTAGGACAACATTGGATCATTCAGAGATCCTCACTGAACTTCTGGAGTGAGTTTGCTGCACTGAAAGTAAAGGGGCCGAATAATTTTGCACGCACCACTTTTCAGTTTTTTATTTGCTAAAAAAGTTTAAATTATCCAATAGATTTCGTTCCACTTCACAATTGTGTCCCACTTGTTGGTGATTCTTCACAAAAAATTAAAATTTTATATCTTCATGTTTGAAGCCTGAAATGTGGAAAAAGGTTCAAAAGTTCAAGGGGGCCGAATACTTTCGCAAGGCACTGTAGATGTACAGTATATAGGGAAAAAGCAACAATGTTAATGTAGGGAACTATTGATGATGGTGGATATATGGGAAGGGAATGGATGGGTTGGTATTGATGATGGTGGATATATGGGAAGAGGAGAGGGTGGTATTAATGATGGAGGATATATTGGATGGTTGGTTTGGATGATGGTGGATATATTGGAAGGGGATGGATGGGTTGGTATTGATGATGGTGGATATATTGGAAGGGGATGGATGGGTTGGCATTGATGATGGAGGATATATGGGAAGGGGATGGATGGGTTGGCATTGATGATGGAGGATATATGGGAAGGGGATGGATGGGTTGGTATTGATGATGGTGGATATATTGGAAGGGGATGGATGGGTTGGCATTGATGATAAAGGATATATGGGAAGAGGACAGGGTGGTATTAATGATGGAGGATATATTGGATGGTTGGTTTGGATGATGGTGGATATATTGGAAGGGGATGGATGGGTTGGCATTGATGATGGTGGATATATGGGATGGGTGTGTTGGTTTGGATGATGGAGGATATATGGGATTGATGTGTTGGTTTGGACGATGGTGGACATATGGGAAGGGGATAGATGGGTTGGTATTGATTATGGAGGATATAAACGAAGGGGATGGATGGGGTGGCATTGATGGTGGATGGTTGAGTTGGTGTTGATGATGGTGGATATATGGGAAGAGGACAGGGTGGTATTGATGATGGAGGATATATGGGATTGGATGAATGGGTTGGTTTGGATGATGGAGGATAAATGGGATGGATGGGTTGGTTTGGATGATGGAGGATATATTGGAAGGGGATGGGTTGGTGTTGATAATGGGGGATATATAGGGTGGTATTATTGATGGTGGTGGATATATGGGAAGAGGACAGGGTGGTATTGATGATGGAGGATATATGGGAAGAGGACAGGGTGGTATTGATGATGGAGGATATATGGGATTGGATGGATGGATGGGTTGGTTTGGATGATGGAGGATATATGGGAATGGGATGAATGGGTTGGTTTGGATGATGGTGGATATATTGGAAGGGGATGGGTTGGTGTTGATAATGGGGGATATATAGGGTGGTAGTATTGATGGTGGTGGATATATGGGGGGGAAGTAGTGTTGATGACGTGCCCCCTATTGTCTCTCATGTCTCTCCCGATGTTTCTCCTCACAGTTGGTGTACAGTGGATACAGTAAGGAGACGTTGCGGCAGAGAGAGCTCCAGCTCAGCGTTCTCAGCGCGGAGTCGTTGCGGGAGAATTTCTTTCTGGGCGGAGTGACGCTTTCACTGAAAGACTTTAACTTGAAACAAGAGACGGTCGGCTGGTACAAGCTCACAGAAGTGCCGTACTTCTGAGTGACCGCTCCTTCCTCCCCGACCGCATCAGGATCGACCAACCCCCCGCTGAGATATCGGAGAGGATCTACGGAGCGATCGATCTGTACTGACTGTTTACTGCAGTTTCTTTTTGTGTCATTTATGAAGAAACATTTCTTATGAGTTTTATGACAAAGTGATCTGTCCTGATAACAGAGAGCACTGCCTGGACCCTGTGGATAGTGCCGCTATCTGTAATGAGGAGATGGGGCTCCCTGCCTGCCCCGCCATGACCACTAAGGAGCGGCGGACTGAATACAGGCGTCTACTTGACCACGGTTCCCGCCATGACCCACTAACACATAACTTGAACACGTCTTCTCGAGCATTCCAGAACCACTTATAGAGGAAGTATGAAATGTTAGCTCCATCTAATGATCGCTGTGATATGTTAAGGCCCGCTAGTGATCACTGTGAAATGTTTGCATCATCTAGTGATCTCCATAAAATTTTGGCGCCACCTAGTAATCACCATAAAATGTTGGCGCCATCTAGTGATCACCATGAAATGTTAGCACCACCTAGTGATCACCATGAAATGTTAGCGCCACCTAGTGATTACAGAGGAAAGTTAGCTCCATCCACTGATCGCCATGAAATGTTGGCGCCATCTAATGATCACCATGAGATGTTGGCGCCATCTAGTGATCACCATGAGATGTTGACGCCATCTAGTGATCACCATGAGATGTTGGCGCCATCTAGTGATCACCATGAGATGTTGACGCCATCTAGTGATCACCATGAGATGTTGGCGCCATCTAGTGATCACCATGAGATGTTGGCGCCATCTAGTGATCACCATGAGATGTTGGCGCCACCTAGTGATCACCATGAGATGTTGGCGCCATCTAGTGATCACCATGAGATGTTGGCGCCATTTAGTGATCACGATAAAATGTTGGCGTCACCTAGTGATCACCATGAGATGTTGGCGCCACCTAGTGATCACCATGAGATGTTGGCGCCACCTAGTGATCACCATGAGATGTTGGCGCCACCTAGTGATCACCATGAGATGTTGGCGCCACCTAGTGATCACCATGAGATGTTGGTGCCACCTAGTGATCACCATGAGATGTTGGTGCCATATAGTGATCACCATGAGATGTTGGTGCCATATAGTGATCACCATGAGATGTTGGTGCCATCTAGTGATCACCATGAAATGTTGGTGCCATCTAGTGATCACCATGAAATGTTGGTGCCATCTAGTGATCACCATGAAATGTTGGCGCCATCTAGTGATCACCATGAAATGTTAGCGCCATCTAGTGATCACTGCCATTTCCGCACTTTTCTCGAGCACATGGGGAGTAGACTGTACAGAGCGCTGTTCCGATTCACATTTGTTGTAAATATTTTATCATTTAGCCTTATGATCTTCTCCTCGGGCATTCACAGAGAGGTTTTTTTAAACTCAAACATAGAGAAGAATGACTGTTTCCTGTCTTTTGTATCCATGACCCAGCAATAACGGCTCCTCTTCATCTGTATATATAGACGCAGTGCTTGCCTTATAACCAGAGCACCGCTGGTAGAACACACTCGGTTTTCCTGGGATCTCTATATGCCGCCGACTCTTATCGATCGATCAGCCGCTCCGCATGCTGTATAAAGGGAATCTGGGGGAAAGATCGATTATTTTAGTAATCTAATGAGCGTAGATTAAACCCGAGACCATACAACCAAAGCTCTAGACTTTTCCAAAGGTTTGCTTGTACTATAGATAATTCTATTTTATTACAAATAACTTGTATTTAACTAATTTCACAAATAGAGTTTTGATATAAAGCAAAGAGGATCGTCGCTATTCCTGGATGTAGCAATATAATCTCCGTGACGTCCTATAACTATATATAGAATAACATTTATCCATTTTATCAGATTACAAGGCAGGCCGGGGCTCTGTGAGGATTATCCAGTATATAGAGATGAAGGGAGTGTAGAGAGCGCTGCCTTGCCCCCATCATCGCATCGCATCGGATCGCATCGTATTGTCTATAAGTGTACATTGTATTTATTGTGTGTCTGTCCTCCACTAACCGCCTTTGTCTTCTTTTCTTTTTTTTTTTTTTTTGTAACGTGAAGAGAAAATTGTGTCTGGCACATTATTTTAATGCGGATGAATTAGAGATTTCCTGATAAATTCTACTTATCGGCCAAAAGATAATATTGCTCACTTTTTGTTCAAATAAATTTTTGCTAGTTTTGCATTCATATTGGAGTTGTGTCTGTGTGAATGGGGGTGTTATGGGGGCGGATATGTGCAATCTATTCCTGAATGGGGCCAGTGCTTGTCCTGGATACAGTGGTTACCGTATATAAAAGAATACCCCCCCCCCCCCCCCCCCCTTTAAAATAATCACATTTTGTTGCTTTACAGCCTGAAATGAAGACACAGTTTTTGTTTTATCCAGTGTTATTTATTCAGTGCAACTTACAACATCCATGTGCAAAATAAAACCTCAACATGTTAAAAAAAAAAAAAACAATCACAGAAAGGGACCCCCCCCCCCCCCACCTTGTGTCAATATCTTGTTGAACCCCCTTTTGCTGTAATTCCAGCCTTTAGTCTATTGCAGGGGTTGACAAATTTGCTTGGAATCTAGGAGCCAGCTTAAAAAGTTAGGAGCCAGACCGGACCTGTCCCTGGCCTGACATGGAGACGAGTGAGGGGAAGATAGCAGCGCTGTCGCCGCCCCCCCCCCCCCCCTGTCTCCAAGTCATTGCCCATAGCTCTTAGAGGGACATTTTATTTATTTTTTTCAAATGACAATTTTTTTTTCAATTGCATTTTAGTGTAAATATGAGATCCGAGGTCTCTCTGACCCCAGATCTGATATTTAAGAGGACCTGTCATGCTTTTTCTATTACAAGGGATTTTTACATTCCTTGTAATAAGAATAAAAGTGACACAACATTTTTTTTAAAAGAACAGTGGAAAAAAAAAAGTTAAAATAAAGCAGAAAAAAAAATAATTTTTAAACGCGCCCTGTCCTGCCCGCATATAAAATCGGTGTTCGAACCACACATAGGAGGTAGCGCCGTGATCGGTAGAGCGAGAGCAATAATTCTACCCCAGACCTCCTCTGTAACTCAAAACGTGCAACCTGTAGAATTTTTTTAAACGTCGCCTATGCAGATTTTAAAGGGTAAAAGTTTGTCGCCATTCCATGAGCGGGTGCAATTTTGAAGCGTGACATGTTGGGTATCAATTTACTCGGCGTAACATTATCTTTCACAATATAAAAAATAATTGGGCTAACTTTACTGTTGTCTTATTTTTTTATTAACTAAATTATTTTTCCCAACAAAAGTGCGCTTGTAAGTCCGCTGCACAAATACGGTGTGACAGACAGTATTGCAACAACCACCATTTTATTCTCTAGGGTGTTAGAATAAAAAATATATATAATGTTTAGGGGGTTCTAAATAAAGGGAAGAAGAGGCAGGTAATATAATTAATACAGGCAGAGGAATCTTCATTAACATTGCTGGTTTGTCATACCAACGGCGACCACAAGAGGGCGCCAGATTCCATAAGGAATCATAGGACCGCAGAAGGCCTCAAAGCCGCGGCCTAAATTTTCGGCCGTCGGCGGAACGGCCCGACGCGATCACGCTGGGGGGGTCCACAGACACAGGATACCCCCAGCTGTGCTGCCCCAGGCGCGAGGTCGCTATTTCTAGTCGCCAATGCGACCTGGCGACCGGGTTTTGTCGAGCCCTGGTCTATTGGGATCTGTCTTTGCACATTTAGACTTTGCAATATTTGCTCTTCTTTTCCGAACTGCTCAAGTTCAGTTACATTTCATGGTGACGGTTTGTGGACTGCCGTCTTCAATCATTCCACAGATTTTCAATAGGGTTTAAGTCTGGGCTCTGATTAGGCCATACAAGCGCTAACATATGCGCGAAACGTGTCTGTTTGTCCTCTGCTCCATCTGTCAACTACTTGTCATATGAAACTTCAATAAAAGGATTTTCGGAAGTACAGCTATCCGGTATCATTTCCTTATGGTACACAGCATGTGAGCTGGGCTAGCACCTGACTAGTGCCTCCCTGGAAGCTTCCGGAACTTCCAGACCTACTATCTCAGGGTCCAGTGCTGCACCACAGACTGAGTTTTTCCACCTGACGGCTTGGTTAGTGAGCGCCAGATCCTCAGAGTTAAAGGTTGCTCAGACAGAGTGATAGAAACTCTCCTCTTGAGAAGGAAACCAGTAACCAGAAAAATATACTCCAAGGCAGGGGTCTCAAAACGACGGCCCTCCAGCTGTTGTGGCCCATCATGCCTCTGCCTGTGGGAGTCATGCTTGTAACTGTCAGCCTTGCAATGCCTCATGGGACTTGTAGCTTCACAACAGCTGGAGGGCCGTCAGTTTGGAACCCCTGCTCTAAGGTATGGAACATCTTCTGTACTTTGTGTAAACAAAAGCAAATTGTTTCCACCTCTCCCTATAATCCTAGAGCTTCTTCTGGATGGGGTAGGAAATTAATACAAGAAGCTGCACTTTCTGGTTTCCTTGATGCTGGGTTAGCGAAGGAACCCTTAATTAAAAGATTCTTGGTGCCCAGAGATAGGGCTACCCCCGTCGTGAAAGATGGGTTCCCACTGTGGGACCTAAGCAGGGTTCGAGAAGCATTATCTAGACCAGGCTTTCTCAACCTTTTAACCCTAGAGGATCCCCAAAAATAATTGTCATGTCTCGAGGAACCCTTACTGAAACCAAATCATCAGGGCTCAATAGGAACAATGCTCCTTATATTGGTGGTCAATAGGAAGAATGTCCCCCTTAAAGGGATGTTCAGAATGCCACCCTTAAAGTGGTTGTAAACCCTTACAACACACTTTGACCTACAGGTAAGCCTAGATTAAGGCCTAGATTAAGGCTTACCTGTAGGTCCAAGAAATATCTCCTAAACCTATATGGTTTAGGAGATATTTGCCTGAAGACAGGCACCGCTGTCTACAGCGCATGCGCCGTAGAGAGCGGTGCGCAAGAGCACTGAGCGCGGCACCGTCAACTACGGAGATGCCGCACGTGTCGGCTCCCGTGCGCATGCGCGGGAGTGACGTCATTGAGGCTTCGCCGAATGACAGCGGCGGAGCTGCGAAACCCCACCAAGAAGATGGATGCGCCGGACTACAGGGGACAGCAGTGACTTCGCTGGCTCCTGTGTCAGGTAAGTGACACATAATGCGATGCGATGCATAGTAGTCCATTATGCTTTACCTTTGCAGGGAATGAAAGAGGAAGTAACACTCATCAGGATTTACTTCCTCTTTAAAGACAGCTAAAAAGATATTTGGTGTCATGCTGCTGACTTTGCTAAGTGGTGATGAACCTTGATTACTATAGGCATCATCAAATATGTGGTCCATCAGCCACAGCTCAAGGAACCCCTAGCAACTTCTGGAGGAACCCCAAGGTTCCACTGAACCCTGGTTGAAAATGGCTGATCTAGACACCCCTTTGAACCCATAGGAGTTCCACTTAAGTTCTTAACCTTAAAATTTGCATTTCTACTAGCAGTTAGCACTGCTAGAAGGGTAGGAGACCTACAGAGTCTATCCATTAAAGAACCCTTTTTGTTGATCCTACCAGATAGGATCACCCTCAGACTAGATCCTTTATATTTGCCCAAGGTGTCATCAGCCCTCCACAGGACGCAGGTAATAAACCTACCATCCTTTTGTGATAACCCTAAAAATGAAGGGGCGAAGAAATGTCATTGTCTAGATGTAAGGATATGCCTCCTTACGTATTTACAGAGGGTTAAAGACTTTACGAGATCCAATCGCCTCCTAATCCTCTTCTCCGGACCAAGAAAGGGACTTCGGGCCTCAAAACCTTCAGTCTCCAGATGGATACGACAAGCTATTACTGTTGCGGAAGAAAGTGCGTGTATCCCTGCACCAGAAAAGTTGAAAGCACACTCCACTAGAGCCCGGGCAAACTCCTGGGCCGAAAAAGCAGAAGCCTCCTGGGAGCAAATTTGTAACGCAGCCACTTGGTCCAGTCAAGACACCTTCCTGAAGCACTACCGAGTGGAGGTGCTGTCGCAGCAAGACCTAGCCTTAGTTCGAAAAGTGCTACAGACAGTGGCCCCACCCTAAGGTAGGCCTGCGGAATACTTGATTATCCTCACGTGTTGCCGTCCCGGAAGGTGAGATTAGAAAACTGGCGGTTAGACCTACCGGTAATGGTGTTTCTACAAACCTTCCAGGATGGCTGGCCTACTTCCCGCCCTATTAAGGGGGGAGAAAAATGTATACAGTTGGTGGTAAGTGTCTAAGTCAGCCTTTCTCAACCTTCAACACAGAGGAACCCTTGAAATAGTTCTCCGGTCTCGGGGGAACCCCCTTCTAAAAATTAGAACTCTACAACTCACGATACATTAGTGTGATGGTCATTGGGAAGAATGGTCCTTACACTTGTGGTCATTGGGAAGAATCACCTCCTTACAGATAGATAAAAAGATCAATGGGGTCAGGGGGAACTTATCTGAGAGGCAGAAATTGCCCAATGCTGAAGGAACCCCTACAACCTCTGCAGGAACCCTGGTTGACAATCACTGGTCTAAGTGATTAGAGACCCCTTGTGAGTCGGTTGGGAGAATTACTTTACTACAACTGAGGGACAAGGGGAATGGTGGGCCTTTTAACAGCTGTGAACTGATTGTTTCCTGTAGGGAGGAGCCTCTCATCTCTCATGTGTTCCCATCCTGGAAGGTTTGTAAGTAGTAAGTCTAACCGTCGGTTTTCCATGTGGTCTCAGAATCTTCAAGGAGCGTTTTGGCAAAGCTCAGTGATGACGGCATGTGGCCTTTCTGAGTGGCTTTTTTATTGCCCCCCTCCCAGCCACGTTTGGGGAATGTGTGATATTGGTACTACAAAATCTTGGTGGACCTTCTGCACACTGCTACACCCTTCCCAGAAAACTATGCAATGAAAGACGGGGATATTTAATTCATATATATTGCAATACGTGTTTGAGCTGACCAACTGCGTCAAAGTAATCCTCCTTCTGGCCAATCCTACACTGCCTTGCCGCCACTGCAAATGCCAACATGAGGCATAAAGACCCAAGGTGGGGGAAGAGCTACTAGGTTCAGATCTGGTCACTGCAAAGAAAAGATATACCTGTGCTCAAATCTCAATAGCTATGCCCCATTTTTTGCCCCATGTTGGCATTTGCAGTGGCGGCAAGGCAGTGCAGGACTGGCCAGAAGAAGGATTACTTTGATGCAGTTGGTCAGCTTAACCAGTTCCCGACCAGCGCACCCCGATGTACGTCAGCAGAATGGTATGGGCAGGCATATTGGCATACAGGTACGTCCATTTTTATATGCCGCCCTGCCATCGCGTGCGCGCCGGTCGGGATCCCCGTGAGTCCGGTTGCGGGTCCCGCGGACTCTATCGCCGCGGGGATACCTGCGATCGTCTCACGGGGAGATGCCGTTGTAAACAGCATCTCCCCGTTCTGCCTAGCAACAAGTGACGCTGATCTCTGCTCCATATGATTGGAGCAGAGATCAGTGTTCACTAACACAAAGCCCAACCCACCACAGTTAGTAACACGCCCCTAGGAACACTTAACCCCTACACTGCCACCCCCTGGTTAACCCCTTCACTGCTAGTGTCATTTACACAGGAATCACTGCATTTGTATAGCACTGATTGCTGTATAAATGACAATGGTCCCAAAAATGTCCGATGTGTCCACCATAATGTCGCAGTCACAATAAAAATCGCTGATCGCCGCCATTACTAGTAAAACCCAAAAATTAATAAAAATGCCATAAAACTATCCCCTATTTTGTAAACGCTATAACTTTTGCGCAAACCAATCAATCGCTTATTGCGATTTTTTTTTTTACCAAAATATGTAGAAGAATACGTATCGGCCTAAACTGAGGGGAAAAAAAAATTTTTTTTAAATATATTTTTTGGGGGATATTTATTATAACAAAAGGTAAAAAAAAATTTTTTTTCAAAATTGTCACTATTTTTGTTTATAGAGCAAAAAATAAAAACCGCAGAGGTGATCAAATACCACCAAAAGAAAGCTCTATTTGTGGGAAAAAAAGGACGTCAATTTTGTTTGGGAGCCACGTCGCACGACCGCGCATTTGTCAAAGTGTCGCAGCGCCAAATCGCAAAAAGTGGTCTGGTCTTTGGCCAGCAAAATGGTCCGGGGCTGAAAGTGGTTAAATGATGTATTGCAATATATATGAAAGAAATATCCCTGTTTTTCATTGCAGTGTTTGCTGGGAAGGGTGTAGCAGTGTGCAGAGGGTCCATCCAGAGTTTGTAGTATTAATAGGTGGTCACTCCCTTTAGCACCTGGTAGTTCTAATACATGTACAGGTTACTGGGATTTGAGCACAGGTATATCTTTCCTTTGTGTGATGCGAGCGATGACCGCTCTTTGTTGGGCCCCTTTCACGCTGCAAAGCCCCCTGAAACAGCCGTTGCTGTGTCTCCAGTGTGAGCCCCGAGGGCTTTCACAATGGAGCGGTGCGCTTGCAGGACGGTCAAAAAAGCCTGCAAGCCGCATCTTTGGAGCGATGTAGGAGCGGTGTGTATTTACCGCTCCTAAAGTGCCCCTTCCTATAGAAAACAATGGAGCGGCGCTGCAAACCCGCCTGCAACGCGTTGCTAAAATAACGGTAAATCGCTGATAAATATGGCGGTGCTTTACCGCCAGCGCCCACAACGCCCCAGTGTGAAAGTAGCCTTAGACTTGCTGTTTGCCTCTTGGTCGTCTCTCTGACCAGCTTCCTCCAGTTTGGAGGGACGTCCTGATCCAGGGAGGGTCTTTATTCTACCTAATACCTCTTAATAATAGACTTCCCTCTGCTTCTAAGCATTGATAAAGCCTTTGTATGAATCTCCTGACTTGTGCCCGTCCCCAACTTTATCTCGGAGATCCCAGTGACAGCGCCACCTATAGATGATTGTTTGCTTCAGTTGCACTATCAGGGACTGAAATGCTCCAGGAAAGCTTTTTTTCAGCTGAACACAGGGGGAAGTCAAATAGCCTTGTGTGCCATTGAGAAGGCGAATAGCTACAACTGATTGAGTTTACAAGCCATTTGTAAGGGGGGGGGGGGGGGACTCATTTTTCTAACTCTGTGATTTTGTATTTTATTTATTTTTGGGGGGTTTTTCCTGACATGTTGGAGTTCTTTTACTTGGATGTTATAAGTTGCTCTGAGTAAATACAGCTGAATAAAACAAAAATGGTGTCTGTCTTCAGTCCAGGCTCTAAAGCAACAACAACGTGATTATTTTATGGGGGGGGATTATTTTCTGTACCCATTGTATGTGCAATCTATTCCTGTAAATAGGGCAGACAATGTGAAGACTGCACATCAGAACAAGGAGAAGATGCAGGAAGATGAATTTACAGTATCAGAGCACAGGACATGGTTCCAGTAATCCATCTCCTTAGTCTGCTTGTCTTCAGCAAACTGTTTGTGGTCTTTCTTGTGCATCATCTTTAGAAGAGGCTTCCTTCTGGGATGACAGCCATGCAGACCAATTTGATGCAGTGTGCGGCGTATGGTCTGAGCACTGACAGGCTGACCCCCCACCCCTACAACCTCTGCAGCAATGCTGGCAGCACTCATATGTCTATTTCCCAAAGACAACCTCTGGAGATGACGCTGATCACGTGACCTCAACTTCTTTGTACAGATTTTCTGTATACCTGTCCCTGGAACCTCCCACCTACAGCTCATCCCTATTATTATTTTTTTTATATATATATCATCTTTATTTTTAACATATATAGGGACATATAAACTTATACAGAAAACACAGACCAGGTATTCTAAGATTTGGCTTTAGGGCAATCCCCAAAAAAGTAGGGTAAATGCATAGCTGCCAACTGTCCAGAATTTCCCGGGATTAGGACTCTTTTCCCGATTTAATCGTTTCCCGGGAAATTCAGTTATTTGCAATTTTCACCACCGGCCACTAGAGGTCCGCGGCCGGCGCCATTTTCAAGAAGACCAAAAGTAGGCTTGGCGGAAGGCTAGGTAACAACAATGTCTGGGGAATGCTCTGGAAAAAACCAAAGCCTACTTTCCACCAACTCGCAGACAACCAATTAACCTGTCTAATAGTATGCGTTAAAAACAGGGGCTTAGTCCGCAGACATTTTCAAACGCATGCGTGAGCCACAGAGCCACGTCAGGGCACCCTGGTATCTGTGGTCCTGACACTAAAATATAAGTGTCCCCGCAGTGGAGGCGCATGCATACTGATGGGTAGATGAGAGCAGGTGGACTGAAGGGGAGCCGCCCCTCCTTAAAGGTACAGGAGCGCGCCAAACACCCAGCAAGAGCACAATGACAGCAAAGGTGTCGGTGCATTGCTGGACCAATACAAACACACGTGATAACAAAAACTTGCCACCACCCTCATCTATAGCTGGCTGAAGGCTAGAATAGATGCTTCGGTGCCACCCACCCCCGCCCCGCTGCCAGTCTCTGTGACCAGTAATGGAAAGGGACAGGGGGATGGGCGACACCGCAGCTCAATCTCTTTCCATGCAGCAACTTTGTCTGAAGGAGCCATGGTGGGCAGTCTGGATGTCAGGGGGGGCCACCAGATGTTAGGAGGACCGATGGGGACACCAGATGTTAGGAGGACCGATGGGGACACCAGATGTAAGGAGGACCGATGGGGACACCAGATGTAAGGAGGACCGATGGGGACACCAGATGTTAGGAGGACTGATGGGAACACCAGATGTAAGGAGGGACTGATGGGGACACCAGATCTTAGGAGGACCGATGGGGACACCAGATGTAAGGAGGACTGATGGGGACACCAGATGTAAGGAGGGACTGATGGGGACACCAGATCTTAGGAGGACCGATGGGGACACCAGATGTAAGGAGGACTGATGGGGACACCAGATGTTAGGAGGACTGATGGGGACACCAGATGTTAGGAGGACCCATGGGGACACCAGATGTAAGGAGGACTGATGGGGACACCAGATGTTGGGAGGACTGATGGGGACACCAGATGTTAGGAAGCACGCTATTTTTAGCAATGATTTTTTTATGTGTATTGCTGGGATCAGGCAATACATTACAGCCTCGAGCAATTTTGAATGACATTTTTTCCTTTAGAAATGTCATTTTGCTGCGGTACTGTTCTAAACATGGGAGACTAAGGGGACTCCCAAGAAATTATATTTAAAGGAATATTTAATTTTTATTTTTTCACTTTAAGCATTATTAAAATCAGTGCTCCTGAAAAAAACAGCCGTTTTAAAAACGTTTTTTTGCATTGATCCATGTCCCCTGGGGCAGGACCCGGGTCCCCAAACACTTTTTATGGCAATAACTTGCATATATCGTGTCCCATAGACTTCACTGGTGTTCACACAAATGTTCTGTCTGTACCCAAGTTCTGATGCGATGCGATCCGGGGGTGTTGGGCTCATCCCTAATGTGAGGCAATGTGGATTGGATGACGGTGTTACTATGTGATGTGATTGATACATTTGTCACCTTGTGAGTATAATAATTACCACTTTTTCTATGAATAAAGCGATGGTTTTAGGGTGAGGCACTAGGCCTGGGCGCCCGCTCTGTCTTTTTATGGTTGCACGTGGAAGGAGATTGCACAATACAGGAAAAGAATTTCCAAGCAGATTTACCAACTATCCAGCAATAAAACAAAAACGAATTGTCCCGTCTAACAATTCAGAGGAGACTTTTGTTGCTCTCATTTCCAAATCTATGTGGAAGGTGCAGCGCCCCCCCAAGGCTCCTCTGTGAAGTGCGGCCCTAACTCTATATATATATGTTTAGTTGCAGGTTTGTCCCTACATAGGATTGTTACTCTTTATTGCTTTCACTAAATATCCTATAAAGAGATCCAGCCACAACCTTCCAATTTACGTGATTTCCCTAAAACATAAATGTATTTTATTTATCACATGTATATCTATAATGCCGACAATTTACACATTTATATTGTACATTCATATCAGCCCTCTCGGAACTTACCATCTAAAACCGGCCACAGAAGGATTGAACCTCGACTGCTTCAACAGGGACAGGGCTGAGATTCAATCCATCCACGGGCAGGCTGGTTGTACTGAAATCCATCGACTTCAGCACACCCAGCCTGCTGGATTTCTTTCATGCGATCGCAGCCAGTGGCTATGACTGCCAGCAGTGATCATTCTGTTCTGCTAGCGGGATAAGCTCCCCGCTGGCAGAACACAATATCACTATGGGAGGGATTTCCCCCTCTGTGTTGATGGGGGGAATCAAGCAAGTTTCTTTCTGTCCCCCCCATTGTGGAAGGAGAGAAAATGACACAATCTATGTGCTGCTAAAGTCCCCAACGTTGGCCATAGATGATCGCTTTTATTTGTCAATCAGCCAGCGATCAGGTTTTCAAAAAAACAAAATGGAATACCCATCCCCCTCTGTTCACATAAAAAAAAAAACTAAAGAAACAGTTCTATAGAAATGTAACAAAACCACACCGACAAATATAATTAAGTTATGACATTTTATTAAAATATCCAATAAAAAATCACACAGAAGGGACTAAACTGCAAATGTATAAAACACTATGCAGTAAGAGGCACTGCCACCCTTGGGGGTAGATGAATGGGTGCAGCGGAGCCTAAGAAGAAGCATTGACACCCTTTGGGGTAGATGAGTGCAGTTTGGTGGGACCTTAGAGAAGCACCAGTACGCTGGGTGTTGGGGAGTGAGGGCAGATGAAACTTGGGGGTAAGCTCCATCGTCCACACTCGCCCCATACCCAGGGTGGTAGCATTCACTCTTGATGGTTGGTGAGGCAGGTAGCGGAGCCTGATCACAGGAATTGCCACCCTTTGTGGTAGGTGAGTCCGTGTATCAGAGCCTAAGAGGCATTGACACCCTTGGGGGTAGATGAATGCAGTTTGGTGGGGCCTAAGGGAACTACCAGTATGCTGGGTGTTGGGGAGTGAGGGCAGATGAAACTTGGGGGGAAGCTCCATTGCCCACACTCACCCCATACCCAGGGTGGTAGCATTCACTCTTGGTGGTAGTTGAGACAGGCAGCGGAGCCTGATCAGAGGCATTTCCACCACTTGGTGGTAGATGAGTGCAGTTTTTTGGGGCTTGGGGGAAGCACCCATATGTTGGGTGTTGGGGAATGAGGGCAGATGAAACTTGGGGAAAAGCTCCACTGCCCACACTCACCCCATACCCAGGGTGTTAGATGAGTGGGTGTAGCGGAGCCTGATAAGAGGTATTTCCACCCTTGGGGGTAGATTAGTGCAGTTTGGTGGGGCCTGAGGGAAGCACCAGAATGCTGGGTGTTGGGGAGTGAGGGCAGATGAAACTTGGGGGGGAGGTCCACTGCCCACGCTCGCCCCATACCCAAGGTGGTCGCACCCCCCTCTTAGTGGTAGGTGAGGCAGGTAGCAGAGCCTGATAAGAGGCATTGCCACCCTTGGGGGTAGAAGAGTGGGTGTAGCAGAGCCTGATAAGAGGCACCCTTGGGGGTAGAAGAGTGGGTGTAGCAGAGCCTGATAAGAGGCACCCTTGGGGGTAGAAGAGTGGGTGTTTTGGGTTCTGGGGAGAGGCAGCTAATCCGGAGGAAGACGAAAAACCCCAGCATAGCGTGAGCCAATGTGCTACAGCTGGGGGAGGGTGGGCAATTGGAGCCACGCCCTCGGTGGTAGGTGAGTGGGTGTCAGTGTGTGGATAGCGGGGGAGGAGGGACCATCCACCACACAGCTCTGGTGGGAGGAGCCATTGTCTGTACTGCAAACGGGTCACGGCGTGTCTGTGTGAACCTGCCGCCTCTGAGGAACTACAACTCCCAGCATGCACTGTGTAAGTAATGGGGGTTCAGCTCCCAGCCTGGAATAAGACGCTGTGGGACTACATATCCCAGCATGATTTTCTCTATGGAGATATTACAGGTCCCAGTGATCTCTACATACCCCAGTATGCTCCCCGTCCCCTCCTCAGGGGGAATTGCACACCCGCAGTCCCGCCACCACACTCATCTCCCACTGCCCTTTCCCCCTCCCCCGCAGGCCCAGCCGGCCCACCCACATCCTGGAGGGGAGGGGACCCACCAACTCTTGTGGGAGATGAGTGTGGGGTGCAATTGCCCCTGAGGAGGGGGAGGGGAGCAGGCTGGGGTATGTAGTACATCTATAGAAGAAATGCTGAGATATGTAGTCCTGTAACATCTTATCCCAGGCTGGGAGCTGAACCCCCAGTGCATGTAGTGCCTCATGCGGATACAGACTGCTGGCAGGTGTAGTTCCCCGGACACACAGACAAGACGTGACCCGGCTGTAGTCCAGACAATGGCTCCTCCCCCCCGGAGCTCTGTGCTGGAGATGTTTCCTCCTCTGCACTCTCCGCACACTGACGCTCCGCCCTCCCCGCTCAGCTATTTACCAGATCAGGCCACGCCTACTGGTGACACCACAGCCTAACGGCTCTAGCTGTGCACGCGTAAGGCGGAACAAAGCCACGTGATGCCAGTGTGAGAAGATGTTCCCTCCTCCCCGCTCAGTCCACGCCCATCCCATGCACTGGTCACGCCCCCAGGCACTGGTCACACCTACTCTTATCTGAGCCGTTACGTCCCTCTCTGCGGGAGTCACGTGCAGCACATTTAGAACATACGAGGCCACGTGACTTCACAGGAGGAGGGGGAAGGGAGCAGAGATAACAACATGGAGGACCGATGGGGACACCAGATGTTAGGAGGACCGATGGGGACACCAGATGTTAGGAGGACTGATGGGGACACCAGATGTTAGGAGGACTGAATGGGACACCAGATGTTAGGAGGACCGATGAGGACACCAGATGTAAGAAGGACTGATGGGGACAACGGATGTAAGGAGGACTGATGGGGACACCAGATGTTAGTGAAATGGATAAGAACTACAATCTAGTTCTTGGTTATCTGCTGCTGTTTCTAATTAAAAGGTATAAATGTGCATGCACATTAGAAGTAAACCCTCTCTGAGACACGTTCAGCTCGGTTACTTCTAACTTCTGGTTTATTTCTGGGCGGCGTCAATATTTTATACAGAAAGATACATCATTGCTATGTCAGTCTAATAGGTACATCTTATTGGTTAAAATACAAGAGAAATGGAGAAACTTGATGCTTGAAGTTTGGTTGAAGCTGGTTATGTCGTCACGCCTGCATTCTCCTAACGCGGGGGATGTAGGGTATAGACGCCATCTTTAGTTCCAAACAGAGAGCCAATCTGTATACTACATAATAAGTAAGGAGCATAGAAACATGTATACACATAAGCAAATAGACATTTTCTGATTATCATTATGTACATTACATTTCTTCACATTAGGAGGACTGATGGGGACACCAGACGTTAGGAGGACTGATGGGGACACCAGACGTTAGGAGGACTGATGGGGACACCAGATGTAAGGAGGGGTTCTGCTGCTGGGGGCACAGATGTAATTTTTTTTTACAATGTTGGCAACTATGTAAATGGTAGTCTGAGAGGTCACTATACACTGGTTTATGCAAATAAAAATGTAAGCAAAAAAAAAAAAAAACCTAGGCATTACTGGCCCTACAGAAATAGCTGAAGAATTAGCTGCGATCCCAGCAGACCAATCAGGAGAGAGAGAAAGGGGCCTCCATCAAACCTTCTCCCACAGTGCGCCAAGGCCACGACCCGTGGGATCAATCAGCTGACAGACATTGGGGGCAGGTCCAGCCTGGAGCAAATCTCAGCCCTGATCAGTGACATCAACCCCAAAGAGGGGACCTTGTCCTCGAAATGTGATGGGCGGCCTCACTTTTGACCTGTGAGGGGTCCCCACTGAGCATTCCTCTGCTCCCTCCACTCCCCACTGAGGATTCCTCCGCTTCACTATCTATTCATAGATGTCAGTTGGGGACGTTCTGTAGGTTTGCATTAGAACTTGGTACTGAAAGTCTGCAGAAAAGTATCTCCTATAATAATTCACTTTCATGGCAGCCGATGAATGAGATTGGTGATGGACGGAGTCCCGACTTCCTGAACTCCACCACACAGACATACCTCCCAACTGTCCCGGATTTCAAGGGACTGTCCCGGATTGGGAGCAATGTTCCTCTGTCCCTCGTTCTTCCTCATGTTGGTCTGATCTCTATAGTTGTATAACAAAAATGCACTTTTTATCTTTCAAAAAGTGTTCTCCAGTGATAAACCTTTCATCTGATTTGTAAATTGCTGCATTTGTAAATTGCAAAAAGCCAATATAAAGGAATAGTGGTGGTGAAAAAAGCACTTGTGGATTTAACCAATCTTTATTTTTATATAATTCACTTAAGGCGGGGGGGGGGGGGGGGTGTCCTGCGCCTGCATACTTTTGCTGGTAGGTGTTCCTCATTCCCATCTCAGAAAGTTGGGAGGCGTGACTCCAGTTCTGCCTTCCACCTATTTTAATGTGACCAGATTTTCAAAATGAAATCCGGGGACATATATATATGTTTTTTTGGCAAATGGTCAACTATTTTATAAGCATACTTTACAATTGGCTCAACCATAGACTTGTAAAGCACCCTTTATATAGGCACCAAATCCCCAAATAGATAGTATAATAAAATTGGAGAGTGCATAGGGATTAGAATTAGCACCGCTAAATTCCCTATGCACTCTCCAATTTTATTATACTATTTTATAAGCATATTTTCCTCAAATGATATATGCAGTGTATGTGGTATGTGTTTATGGAATGATTGTAGGATATATACATTATTCCTCACATTTTATCCATGAGATAAAAAAATAAAAAAATACTTCCTCCATTCATACCACTGTCCAGAGCACTGTGTAGCCTCCCAAGTCTGCACAATTCCCCCCCCCCAGTCTGCACAACCCCCAAGTCTGCACAATCCCCCCCCCCAGTCAGCACAACCCCCAAGTCTGCACAATCCCCCCCCCAGTCAGCACAACCCCCAAGTCTGCACAATCCCCCCCCCCCAGTCAGCACAACCCCCAAGTCTGCACAATCCCCCCCCCCCCCCAGTCAGCACAACCCCCCCCCCCAGTCAGCATAATGCCCGCCAGTCTGTACAATCCCCCCCTCAGTCTGCACAATCCTCCCCCTCAGTCTGCACAATTCCCCCCCCCCCCCCAGTCTGCACAATCCTCTCCCCTTAGTCTGCACAATCCCCCCTCCCCCAGTCTGCACAATTACCACCCCCCCAGTCTGCACAATCCCCCCCCCCCCCGAGTCAGCACAACCACCAAGTCTGCACAATCCCCTCCTAGTCTGCACAATTACCCCCCCCCCCAGTCTGCACAATCCCCCCCCCCAGTCAGCACAACCCCCAAGTCTGCACAATCCCCTTCTAGTCTGCACCCCCCCCCCCTCAGTCTGCACAGGGGGAAATGAAATAAGAAGGGAAAGAAGCAAAGAGGTCTGGGGAGAGAGGAGAGCTGTTCATGGAGCGGGCGGCTCACTCCCCAATTATGCTTCTCCTCTCAGGCTGGTTTTCACAAGTAGGAAGTGCTGATGGGATGGGCAACAGGCGATAACAGCCCGACTCCCGGAGACTAAGCAGCCGAATATTGTGCCATGGCTGCTGCAATCCGGGGACAAAACCGGGGACATATTCCTTCCAGGGAGAGCGTCCCCAGAAAATAGGGATGTCTGGTCAGCCTCACCTATTTGGCCTCTAAAGGAAGTCTTAAGAAATTCTTTATTTAGCCATTCAATGTGTGTATGATGTCATAATCCTAGACTATGACCAGACAGGACACCGGAAGTGGCTGTATGAGGGATTTACTGACAGAAAAAAAAAGTTTTACTATCCAAAGTTATAACAGCAACAAGAAGGGAGAAGATTTATTAGATGGAAAGATGAGAAAATGACTGAAGTTCCACTTTACTTTATCACTAAATAAACGTTTTTGGAATTGTACAATTTGATTGGCTGGAGGGAAAACACGGACGTTCCATTTCCGTTACATGTGTCCTCCTTCCGGCTGCGCTCCGGAAAACATCTTCCCCGCAGCGCCAGAAATTCTAACGTTCCGGAGTCCACAACGCCCGCCCGCAGCTCCTCCCCTTCGCTGGGCTTGGCATGATAGCCCGCGCTCGCGATTGGTCATGCGCCAGACTCCGCCTTCTACTCCGGCGGGGGGGGGGGCGTGGCGGGGAAGCTGTCGGCGGGTGTATGAGGCGGAGGTTAGGGGACGTAGTTCCTTTCCTGGCGGTGATCAGCGCATGCGCAACTCCCGATCGCTCTTTTCTCTCCAGCCGCCATCATGGGTCGCATGCACGCTCCGGGGTAAGAGAGGGGCCCGGGGCCCCGAGGAGGGGAAGGGAGGCCGGGGGGACCCCGGATAGACCCGCCGAGGTGGAGGGGAGACCGGGGACTGAGGAGGGGGAGCGGAGGAACCGGAGATACCGACCACCATCCCCCCACCTATGTCTATCCTATGTATCTATATACCGCATGTATACCGACCACCATCCCCCCACATATATCTATATACCGACCACCATCCCCCCCACCTGTATCTATATACCGCATGTATACCGACCACCATCCCCCACATATATGTAATCTCCCCTCCACACACGTGTGTGTATATTATATATGTGGAGGGGATATATCTGTATACAGGAGATGTATAAGCGGGGGAGGTGTGTGTATGTATATATATAACCCCCTATATTGATTCCACCAAGCTCTGTACTCATCCATTCTCTCTCTCTCTCTCTCATTTATATAATCAGTCTGCTATCACACACTGTATATAGACACTTCTATATCATCTCTACTCACTGTATATAGATCTGAGGTGATCAACACCCTCCCCCACCCCGATCACTGCTTATCATGTATATCCTGTGCACCCCTCTGTATACCCCTTATATACATCTGTATACCACCTTATATACATAGATCTGTATACCACCTTATATACATAGATCTGTATACCACCTTATATACATAGATCTGTATACCACCTTATATACATAGATCTGTATACCACCTTATATACATAGATCTGTATACCACCTTATATACATAGATCTGTATACCACCTTATATACATAGATCTGTATACCACCTTATATACATAGATCTGTATACCACCTTATATACATAGATCTGTATACCACCTTATACATCAGTGTAAATATAAACATCTCCCCTAATAAATACACAGCATGATGAGGTCATCACCAGAGCTAAACACGTGTTGCAAAGAGGCTTCAACACGCATGTTATCAGTGTGTGTGTGGGGGGGTCTCTGTCACCCACCCCCCAAAAATAAAAAAATCTTAGACACAATTAGTCCGGGGGGGGAGGGGTTCAGAGTTATAGAATGACAGATCCCAAGTGAAGTGCAAAAGACTAATATGTAAATATAATATATGGTAGTTAACCATTTGCTGTCCAGCCCCTGTGTGTGTGTATATATATATTATACACACACATTGTTTTGAAGGTGGTAACAGCGGCTGCTGCCACAACTGAGGTATCCATCTTTAGAGCTGCCGCTTCTGGTGGTCTCTGTGGCGGATTCACCACGAGATCACCGTTCTCAGTAGAGGGGCTGCCCCTCCCCCATCTTCATATCATTGCAGGGCGGAAGCAACCTCAAAACATCGGCTCCGCCCATACGTCTTAAAGCGGGAGACCCGTGGAAGAAAAAAAAAATCGGCTACAAATGCTGCAGCTGCTGACTTTTAAAATAAGGACACTTACCTGTCCCAGGGTCCAGCGATGTCGGCAGCTGAATGGGTCCTCAGATGCTGCCGCTTGTCTTCAGTAAAGGAATTAGGAAATGAAGTGTTGCGGCTTCACTTCACCTACTGCACACGTGTGAGTCGCGCAGCGCAATGTAAATGGTCTGCGCTGTCTCTGGGACCCGTGAGTGTTCCGTCACACAGCACGGCGGGAAGAGGCGCGCGCTTCCACGGGAGTCTATGCCCAGAAGTGGGTGAAAATACCAGTCTTACACAGATATCTGCACCCCCTGAAAGGTCCCAAATGTGACACCGGAGGGGGGGGGGGGGGGGGGTTCCAAAAAAGCGGAGGTTCCATTTTTGTGTGAACCTTCACATTAACCACTTACAGACCGGACCATTTTGCTGGTCAAAGACCAGACCACTTTTTGCGATTCGGCACTGCGTCGCTTTAACTGACAATTGCGCGGTCGTGCGACGCGGCTCCCAAACAAAATTGACGTCCTTTTTTTCCCACAAATAGAGCTTTCTTTTGGTGGTATTTGATCACCTCTGCGGTTTTTATTTTTTGCGCTATAAACAAAAATAGAGCGACAATTTTGAAAAAAACGCATTATTTTTTTACTTTTTGTTATAATAAATATCCCCCAAAAATATATAAAAAAAAATTTCTCCCTCAGTTTAGGCCGATACGTATTCTTCTACATATTTTTGGTAAAAAAAAAATCGCAATAAGCGATTGATTGGTTTGCGCAAAAGTTATAGCGTTTACAAAATAGGGGATAGTTTTATAGCATTTTTATTAATAATTTTTTATTTTTTTACTAGTAATGGCGGCGATCTGCGATTTTTATTGTGACTGCGACATTGTGGGGGACACATCAGACATTTTTGACACATTTTTGGGACCATTGTCATTTATACAGCAATCACTGCTATATAAATGCAGTGATTCCTGTGTAAATGACACTGGCAGTGAAAGGGTTAACCAGTGGGTGGCAGTGTAGGGGTTAAGTGTTCCTAGGGGTGTGTTACTAACTGTGGGGGGGTTGGGCTTTCATTTAGTGTACACTGATCTCTGCTCCAATCACATGGAGCAGAGATCAGCGTCACTAGTTGCTAGGCAGAATGGAGAAATGTTGTTTACTCGGCACTTCCTCCATTCGGCCGCTCCGTGAGACGATCGCGGGGATGCTCGCAGCGATCGGGTCCTGCGCCCGGACTCACGGGGACCCCGACCAGTGCGGGAGCGCGCCGCCGGCGGCGCGCTCCCGATGGCAGGGCGCCATCGAATATTGGACGTACATGTACGCCAATATGCCTGCCCGTGCCACTCTGTCAACGTACATCGTCGTGCGCTGGTCGGGAAGTGGTTAATGAGTGTTTTTTTTTTTTTTTTTTTGGCTTTCATTTTTTCACATGACAAATTTTTTTTATTCTGATTGCATTTAAGTCCAAATATGAGATTTGAGGTCACATTATTATCGATTTATATAGCGCCAACAGTTTACACAGCGCTTTACAATGTATAGGGGGGGCAACACAATTACAGTTCTATACAAAAGGTACAGGACGGCCCCCGGCTCATAGAGCTTACATTCTAAAGGGAGGGGGTGGGTACAAAAGGTAATAGCTGCGGAGAATGATTTGATGAGGGTGACACATGACACATGTGAGGTATCGCCGCAATTGCAAGAGCAATAATTCTATCCCTAGACCTCCTCTGTAACTCAAAACGTGCAACCTGTAAAGTTTTTTTTTTTTATTTTTTTTTTTTTTTTATTTTAAACGTCGCCTATGGAGGTTTTTAAGGGTAAAAGTTAATCAACCATTCCATGAGCGGGGGCGCAATTTTGAAGCGCGACGTGTTCATTATCAATTTACTTGACGTAACTTCATCTTTTCACAGTAAAAAAAAAAAATTGGGCTCACTTAACTTTTTTTGAATAATAAAAAAAAAAAATTGGTGAATTTTTATTTTACTTTTTTCCAAAAAAGTGTGCTTGTAAGACCGCTATGCAAACACGGTGTGAAGGAGTATTGCAACAACCGCTATTTTATTCTCTAGGGCAGTGATGGCGAACCTTGGCACCCCTGATGTTTTGGAAGTACATTTCCCATGATGCTCATGCACTCTGCAGTGCAGTTGAGCATCATGGGAAATGTAGTTCCAAAACATCTGGAGTGCCAAGGTTCGCCATCACTGCTCTAGGGTGTTAGGAAAAAACGTATAATGTTTGGGGGTTCTAAGTCATTTTCAAATTATTATTTTTTTTAACCAATTACAGACCTGACCATTTTGCTGGTCAAAGACCAGACCACTTTGCGCTTTAACTGACAATTGCGCGGTCGTGCGACGTGGCTCCCAAACAAAATTGAAGTCCCCCACAAATAGAGCTTTCTTTTGGTGGTATTTGATCGCCCCTGCGGTTTTTATTTTTTTGCGCTATAAACAAAAATGGTGACAATTTTGAAGAAAAATGCATTCTTTTTAACTTTTTGTTATAATAAATATCCCCCAAAAACATATAAAAAAAGAAACATTTTTTTCCCTCAGTTTAGGCCGATACGTATTCTTCTACATATTTTTGGTAAACAAAATCGCAATAGGCGATTATTGATTGCTTTGTGCAAAAGTTTACAAAATAGGGGATAGTTTTTATGGTATTTTTATTAAAAAAAAAAAATTTTTTTTTTACTAGTAATGGCGATGATCAGCGATTTTTATTGTGACTGCGACATTGTGGCGCACACATCGGACATTTTTGACACATTTTTGGGACCATTGTCATTTATACAGTAATCACTGCTATATAAATGCAGTGATTCCTGTGTAAATGACACTGGCAGTGAAGGAGTTAACCAGTGGGTGGCAGTTTAGGGGTTAAGTGTTCCTAGGGGCGTGTTACTAACTGTTGGGGGGTTGGACTTGAATTTAGTGAACGCTGATCTCTGCTCCAATCACATGGAGCAGAGATCAGCGTCACTAGTTGCTAGGCAGAACGGGGAAATGCTGATAAACAACGGCATTTCTCTGTTCAGCCTCCCCGTGAGTCTGGTCATGGGTATCCCTGCGGCGATCGAGTCCGCGGGACCCGCGACAAGATTCACGGGGGTCCCGACCGTGCTGCTGGCGGCGTGCTCGCAATGGCAGGGTGGCATTAAAGATTGGACGTACCAATATGCCTGCCCGTGCCATTCTGCCGACGTACATCGGCGTGCGCTGGTCGGGAACCGGTTAAGTGGTTAACTAAGGGTACCAGTGCTGGGCTTGCTCAAAGATACTATGGCGAGCCACAGTGGAAAGCGTGTGTGTGTGTGTACACTCTCTCTCACTACAAAAGACATCAGGACATGTTGATGCCGGTTGTACTCGGATAATATAGAGTGTTGAGTAATTTCTGTGAGAACGGCAAACGCCAACCCCCCCCGTAGGCTTGTCTGGACCCACCTAAGTGCTCTGCAACACCGGTCACTGGGTTACAGTTTATTTTTTTTTTTTTTTTTTTTGGAGTGGAGCCATTTATTTGAATAGGGTCCCTATGGTCACGGCACAAGCTGATCAGCGGTATCCCATAATTTGTAGACATAACTTTTGCGCAAACCAATCAATATAAATTTATTGACATTTTTTACCAAAAATATGTAGCGGAATATATTGGCCTGAATTAGGGAAGACATTTTTAAGTTTGTTTTTTGGGGCTGTTTTATAGCAGAAAATGATATATATTAAATATAATTTTTTGTTTGTTTGTTTGTTTATAGCACAAAAAATAAAAACCGCAGAGGGGATCAAATACCACCAAAAAGCTTGATTTGTGTGGAAAAAAGACGTAGCCTTTATTTGGGTGCAATGTCCACACAAATGTCAGTTAAAGTGGCTGTAAACCCTTACAACCCACTTTGACCTACAGGTAATCCTAGATTAAGGCTCACCTGTAGGTCCAAGAAATATCTCCTAAACCTATATGGTTTAGGAGATACGGCGGCGCACTGAACGCAGCAGTTCCAAAAATGGAGCTGCCGCATTTGTCGACTCCTGTGCGCATGCGCGGGAGTGACGTCATCGCGGCTTCGCCGAATGACAGCGGCGGAGCTGCGAGACGCCACCAGCAAGATGGACGCGGCGGACTACAGGGGACAGCGGTGACTTCGCTGGCTCCTGTGTCAGGTAAGTGACACATAATGGACTACTGTGTGATGCGATGCGATGCGATGTGATGCGATGCATAGTAGTCCATTATGCTTTACCTTTGCAGGGAAAAAGAGGAAGTAACACTCATCAGGGTTTACTTCCTCTTTAAAGTGACGCAGTCCCAAATTGCAAACTGGCCTGGTCATAAGGGGGGGGGGGGTAAATCTTCCAGAAGGTGGATTATGAAGGCAGTTGTTCGTCTCTTCCATCTTTTTGCACTGATCCCACCTTGCCCTGTCGGGGGATAAACTCGCCATCCTTATGGACTTCCTTTCATTTTCTGTATTAGGAGTTGTACACGGTTGTGAAGTTTTGGGTTTTGGTGTGTGTGTGGGGGGGGGGGGGGGTACCCTCAGCCCTCCTGTCCTCTCTGTGCACCTCCAAATACATACTAGTTTTGAGGTTTTTGGAGGTGTGCAGGGAGGAAGGGAAGGGCCTGTGCACAGAGGATGGGATTGGCCTGTAGAAATCGCAATAAGCGTTTTTTTTCGACTGGTTTGCACAAAAGTTACAGTGTCTACAAAATAGAGGGTAGATTTGACATTTTAAACCCTCCGGAGGTGAATTGTGCCCCTGTATCGGGAAGTGTCCCCACACCCACCAGTCCCATTGTGGGAGAGGGGGGGTGGAGACTTCTATTGATCTCTCCTGATGGGCGGCGCTCTTAGTTCTGTGTCGGTATTGGATGATCGGGGGTTGTCACCATCTCACCGTTGTCTCCTTTTTTTTTTTTTTTTTTCTTTGCAGAAAGGGCTTGTCCCAGTCGGCTCTCCCATACAGACGCAGCGTCCCCACTGTAAGTACCGCCATCGTGTGTAAGTACCCACTGTGTGCTTAGTGTCTTCTGCTCTCAGATATTCACATACACAGCAGAGATTCTGTCTAATATCTTTTAAAGGGGTGACCACAAAGGGGCGCTCTTCTCACAGCCTCGGATCAGCCAGGTCCCCCCTATCCTATCTCGCATCAGTATGAAATGGGATCACTCCAGGGAAGCCTGTTTTGGGGGCTCAAAATGGGGTATTTGGCAGGATGGGGGGGGGGGTACATACAGGAGGTTTAGTAGAAGGCTCTCCGGGGGGGGGGGGGGGTGTGTTAGGTGGCAGTACAGGAAGTCTGGTAGGAGGCTCTCAATATGGGGGGGTCACACAGGTTTGGTAGGAGGCTCTCAATGGGGGGTGGGAGGGCAGGAGATTTGGTAAGTGGCTCTCAGTTTGGGGGCACAGGGGGGTTGGTAGTAGGCTCAAAACGGGCGGGGGGTTGGCGGGAGGCTCTCATTGGGGGGGGGGGTGGGATTTGATTTGGCGCGAGGCTCTTAACGTGGGGGGCAGTACAAGAGGTTTGTTAGGGGGGGCTCTCAATGGGGGTGGGGGGGGGTGGGCTCTGTGTTGGTAGAAGTGTGGAGACCCCTATTCCTATAGAATGAGGCAGTTTGCTATTGCATTGGTTAATGACTATATTGGGCGTGTGCCAATTATTGGTACATCTTATGTGAGATGTCACATGATCCTCGTCTCATAGTGGACTCTGTTTTTTATTGTGTTTTTTTTTTTTTTTTTCCTCCCTCAGTGGTTGAAACTGACATCTGATGATGTGAAGGAACAGATTTTCAAACTGGCCAAGAAGGGTCTCACCCCATCCCAGATTGGTAAGTGTGGGGGAAGGGTGGTATGCAATGTCTCTAGGCCTAGTGGGATGGACAGAGCTGTTGGATGCGGTGGCTCCGGGCTTTATGAGGTGGTGGTTCCAGGCATGGTGAGAAAGGGGAGCCCTTGTACACGGTGGCTCTAGGCCTAGTGAGAAAGGAGTCGTACTCTGTCACTTCAGGCTGGGTGGGATAGGCGGAGTCATTGTATGTGTTGTCTGCAGACGTGGTGTGATGGGGGGTGATGTACGTGGTGTCTCCAGGCTTGATGGAGTGAGTCATACATGTTGACTCAAGGTTTGGTGGGATGGAAGTCATCCTATGTGGTGGTTCCATGCTTGGGATGGGAGGAGTCTTTGTGCGTGGTGGCTCAAGGTTTGGTGGGAGGAGGAGTTGTACGTGGTGGTTCCTGTCTTGGTGAGATGTGAGGAGTCGTTAGACATAGTGGCTCCATGCTTGGTGGGATGGGCGGAGTCATGGTATGTGGTGGCTCCAAGCTTGATGGGAGGAGTTGCCGTACATGGTGGGTCTGGTAGGAGTTGTCGGACATGGTGGCTCCAGGCTTGGTGGGAGGAGTTATAGGACGTGGTGGCTCCAGGCTTGGTGGGGTTGGGAGGAGTTGTAGGACGTGGTGGCTCCAGGCTTGGTGGGGTTGGGAGGAGTTGTAGGACGTGGTGGCTCCAGGCTTGGTGGGGTTGGGAGGAGTTGTAGGACGTGGTGGCTCCAGGCTTGGTGGGGTTGGGAGGAGTTGTAGGACGTGGTGGCTCCAGGCTTGGTGGGGTTGGGAGGAGTTGTAGGACGTGGTGGCTCCAGGCTTGGTGGGGTTGTAGGACGTGGTGGCTCCAGGCTTGGTGGGGTTGTAGGACGTGGTGGCTCCAGGCTTGGTGGGGTTGTAGGACGTGGTGGCTCCAGGCTTGGTGGGGTTGTAGGACGTGGTGGCTCCAGGCTTGGTGGGGTTGTAGGACGTGGTGGCTCCAGGCTTGGTGGGGTTGGGAGGAGTTGTAGGACGTGGTGGCTCCAGGCTTGGTGGGGTTGGGAGGAGTTGTAGGACGTGGTGGCTCCAGGCTTGGTGGGGTTGGGAGGAGTTGTAGGACGTGGTGGCTCCAGGCTTGGTGGGGTTGGGAGGAGTTGTAGGACGTGGTGGCTCCAGGCTTGGTGGGGTTGGGAGGAGTTGTAGGACGTGGTGGCTCCAGGCTTGGTGGGGTTGGGAGGAGTTGTAGGACGTGGTGGCTCCAGGCTTGGTGGGGTTGGGAGGAGTTGTAGGACGTGGTGGCTCCAGGCTTGGTGGGGTTGGGAGGAGTTGTAGGACGTGGTGGCTCCAGGCTTGGTGGGGTTGGGAGGAGTTGTAGGACGTGGTGGCTCCAGGCTTGGTGGGGTTGGGAGGAGTTGTAGGACGTGGTGGCTCCAGGCTTGGTGGGGTTGGGAGGAGTTGTAGGACGTGGTGGCTCCAGGCTTGGTGGGGTTGGGAGGAGTTGTAGGACGTGGTGGCTCCAGGCTTGGTGGGGTTGGGAGGAGTTGTAGGACGTGGTGGCTCCAGGCTTGGTGGGGTTGGGAGGAGTTGTAGGACGTGGTGGCTCCAGGCTTGGTGGGGTTGGGAGGAGTTGTAGGACGTGGTGGCTCCAGGCTTGGTGGGGTTGGGAGGAGTTGTAGGACGTGGTGGCTCCAGGCTTGGTGGGGTTGTAGGACGTGGTGGCTCCAGGCTTGGTGGGGTTGTAGGACGTGGTGGCTCCAGGCTTGGTGGGGTTGGGAGGACGTGGTGGCTCCAGGCTTGGTGGGGTTGGGAGGAGTTGTAGGACGTGGTGGCTCCAGGCTTGGTGGGGTTGGGAGGAGTTGTAGGACGTGGTGGCTCCAGGCTTGGTGGGGTTGGGAGGAGTTGTAGGACGTGGTGGCTCCAGGCTTGGTGGGGTTGGGAGGAGTTGTAGGACGTGGTGGCTCCAGGCTTGGTGGGGTTGGGAGGAGTTGTAGGACGTGGTGGCTCCAGGCTTGGTGGGGTTGGGAGGAGTTGTAGGACGTGGTGGCTCCAGGCTTGGTGGGGTTGGGAGGAGTTGTAGGACGTGGTGGCTCCAGGCTTGGTGGGGTTGGGAGGAGTTGTAGGACGTGGTGGCTCCAGGCTTGGTGGGATGGGAGGAGTTGTAGGACGTGGTGGCTCCAGGCTTGGTGGGGTTGGGAGGAGTTGTAGGACGTGGTGGCTCCAGAACTGGTGTAACCCAGTTTTGTTTTCCTCCTCTAGGTGTTATCCTGAGGGACTCTCATGGTGTTGCTCAGGTTCGCTTTGTAACTGGTAACAAGATCCTGCGGATCCTGAAATCCAAGGGACTGGCCCCCGACCTGCCAGAGGACCTCTACCACCTGATCAAGAAGGCTGTGGCTGTGCGCAAACATCTGGAGAGGAACAGGAAGGTAACCTATGCAGTCACATAGTACATTCATGTCCAGATGTCGGTGTGATGGAGCCTCCATGTAAATTAATATTTACAGTACAAAAACATAGGGCTCATTTTATTTTTTAAACCCCATTATGTTACTGGCCGATTAATCGATTAGTTGTTTCAGCCCTACTCCACAGTATCCTCTTCAGGTAGAAGCTGCCTGTAAGCTCTGTGGGATATTTGCAGTCCGGGGGGACGAGTCGTCTTCTCAGAGGAATTTACTATGTGATCCTCTTATCAGCATGGAAAGGTCCTGGCCGGGTATTGAGGTCTTGACATAGTAAGGTTGAATAAAGACACCAGTCCATCCAGTTCAACCTGAGTGTCTACAATTGTCCCTATCCCTGTACATCGCACACTCACATCGGTCCCTACCCTCAAGGAGCCACAATCCAAGGTCCCCATTCATATACTAGGGCCAATTTTTGGACAGAAGCCAATTAACCTACCAGCATGTCTTTGGATTGTGGGAGGAAACCGGAGTACCCGGAGGAAACCCACACAGGCACAGGGAGAACATGCAAACTGCAGGCAGGTAGTGTCGTGGTTGGGATTCAAACCAGCGACCCTTCTTACTGCTAGGCGAGAGTGCTAACCACTACAGCACTGTGCCGCCCACTACACCACTGTGCCGCCATGACGGTGGATCTGATTGGATGTTCTTTTCTTCAGTATACATAGTCTGAGAGTTTTGGAGGGTGGGGGGTCCTGGCCGGGTATTGGGGTCCTAACATGACGGTGGATCTGATTGGACGTTCTCTTCCTCAGGATAAAGATGCCAAATTCCGTTTGATTCTCATTGAAAGCAGAATCCACCGATTGGCTCGTTACTACAAGACCAGGAGAGTCCTCCCACCCACCTGGAAGTAGTAAGTGTCACCTGGGTATTGGGGGCGGGGTAAGTTCTTGAAGTGTACCGCCCCTTCCTGTGATCTAATGATGGTTTTCTTTCTCTTCCAGCGAGTCCTCCACAGCCTCGGCCCTCGTCGCATAAATGTCGCTGAAACTTTAATAAAGTTCAAAATTTATTCCATTCTGTGGTCTGTGACTTTCATCCGGAGATCTCTTCTGGGGGGAGGGGTTTGCTAATACACATACTAAATGGGGGGGGGTTCAGGGGGTGTGGTCACACTTTTGCTGGATTCTGGGGTTTTATAAGGTGAAAAGTCAGTCAAGTGATGTTACTGGTGACCAAAAGTAGTTCTTAGCTGTTCAGCTCTTCTACCATCCCCCACAAAATAAAGAATATGGATAAATCCATCAGATGTACAGACCTGAGAACTCAGCACAGGGATGGTGGGAACCCCTCATAATGGGCACAGCGGGTGTACAGACCTGAGAACTCAGCACAGGGATGGTGGGAACCCCTCATAATGGGCACAGCGGGTGTACAGACCTGAGAACTCAGCACAGGGATGGTGGGAACCCCTCATAATGGGCACAGCGGGTGTACAGACCCGGGAACTCAGCACAGGGATGGTGGGAACCACTCATAATGGGCACAGCGGGTGTACAGACCCGGGAACTCAGCACAGGGATGGTGGGAACCCCTCATAATGGGCACAGCGGGTGTACAGACCCGGGAACTCTGCATAGGGATGGTGGGAACCACTCATAATGGGCACAGCGGGTGTACAGACCCGGGAACTCAGCACAGGGATGGTGGGAACCCCTCATAATGGGCACAGCGGGTGTACAGACCCGGGAACTCTGCACAGGGATGGTGGGAACCCATCATAATGGGCACAGCGGGTGTACAGACCCGGGAACTCAGCACAGGGATGGTGGGAACCCCTCATAATGGGCACAGCGGGTGTACAGACCCGGGAACTCAGCACAGGGGTGGTGGGAACCCATCATAATGGGCACAGCGGGTGTACAGACCCGGGAACTCAGCACAGGGATGGTGAGAACCCCTCATAATGGGCACAGCGGGTATACAGACCCGGGAACTCAGCACAGGGATGGCGGGAACCCCTCATAATGGGCACAGCGGGTGTACAGACCCGGGAACTCAGCACAGGGATGGCGGGAACCCCTCATAATGGGCACAGCGGGTGTACAGACCCGGGAACTCGGCACAGGGATGGTGGGAACCCCTCATAATGGGCACAGCGGGTGTAGAGACCCAGGAACTCGGCACAGGGATGGTGGGAACCCCTCATAATGGGCACAGCGGGCGTACAGACCCGGGAACTCGGCACAGGGATGGTGGGAACCCCTCATAATGGGCACAGCGGGTGTAGAGACCCGGGAACTCAGCACAGGGATGGTGGGAACCCCTCATAATGGGCACAGCGGGTGTAGAGACCCGGGAACTCAGCACAGGGATGGTGGGAACCCCTCATAATGGGCACAGCGGGTCTTGGTGCCGATCCTTCATTGTGGCCTCTTCACTGGAGCCCCCTGACCTGGAGGACTGCAGGGAGGATCCGGAGTGTCGGCCAGTAATGGATCTCCCACACTGCTCTATAGTGTATGAAGAGATGGAATAATGGGGCCCCAGAGAAGGTCACGGTTCCCTCAATTTATTCCCCAGACTTGGGTTGTTCCATCTCCATGTGGAGAGTGTTGTGTTTGGTAAGAAAGGATAAGAAATACAATGTAACGTGGGCGTGGAAGGCGATCTTTAATAGTCATGCTGCACGGATATGTCCGTGGGTGGAGTGCGCTCACAACTCGCTCCCAGCACAGTAACTGAGCAGTCAGTGACAGCTCCCAGTCTGTACTAATCGGGAGCCAGGAGGACTTGGTCCAGATCATGTGACCGCCGATGGCCAATCGGTGTGGCCACGTGACTGGCCAACACTTCTTGCCCCTCACCCAGCATAAAGACCCTGTTAATAGGATGCTAGAGGGGAGAAGTACATCGGAGGGGTTTGTATTCATGAGTTGTGCTGGTTAGTGATCCCCGGTGTTGTGTCGCAATACTGTCCCCCGTCGGATAGTGTCTGCCCTGTACATCGCAGTACGGAAGACGAGACGCCGAAAGTCTCTGAAGATGAAGGCGCACTGAGTCCAGGTTCAAGTCCCGCCATCCAAGTGGACAGAGTTAGAACAGAAAATTGCTGTGCAAAGCCGTGCCCGAATTGCGCCGTGGGGCCGTTACTATGAGCAACCGTATGTCCACTTAGATGGTGGGACTTTAACCCCTTCAACGGGGTCTCAGGGGAAATACTCAGCTACCCCATCAACCCCCCCCCGACAGACACACCTCCATCATCTACCCCCCCCCCCCCCCCCCCCCCGACACACCTCCATCACTCCCCGTCACAACAGAGGGGGGGGGGGGGTCAGCCTGTCAGTGCTCAGACCATACGCCGCACACTGCATCAAATTGGTCTGCATGGCTGTCACCCCAGAAGGAAGCCTCTTCTAAAGATGATGCACAAGAAAGACCACAAACAGTTTGCTGAAGACAAGCAGACTAAGGAGATGGATTACGGGAACCATGTCCTGTGCTCTGATGAGACCAAGATAAAGGTATTTGGTGTCAGATGGTGACAAGCGTGTGTGGGGGCAACCAGGTGAGGAGGACAAAGACAAGTGTGTCTTGTCTACAGTCAGGCATGGTGGTGGGGGTGTCATGGTCTGGGGCTGCATGAGTGCTGCCGGCACTGGGGGGCTACAGATCATTGAGGGGACCATGAATGCCAACATGTACTGTGACATACTGAAGCAGAGCATGATCCCCTCCCTTCAGAGACTGGGCCGCAGGGCAGTATTCCAACATGATAACCACCCCCAAACACACCTCAGCTTCAGCCAGGCCCAACAGACAAACTTCCATGGAGGACTGTACAGAGGCAACTAGACCAATCAGATCCTGTACTTCTGCCCAATAAACCTTCATCTTGGGACATTGCCAGAAAACGTGTGAAATAAATCACCCGGAGAGGCACCACCCCGCCAACATTCCGATGAGATATCTGGATTCATGGATGGGCAGTGAAGAATGCTCTGTCTACTATTTTAAATTGTACAAGACGGTCACATACCAAGGAAAGGGAAATCCCCAACACCGTTGTCCAATGCAGGAATGTCGCGTTGCCAACGAGCAAAGCGGTTCATTAAAGGAGAACTCCGAATCGGATAAAAAGTTCCAGTAAATGCTAAAAAAAAAAAAATTCTAGACCTTCAGCAGTGAAATCCCTTCACAGCATCTAAAGGTAGTTTCCTCCAGATAAAGGAAGATGATTGGGGGGAGGGGTTGTGTTTGATTAATCTGCATTGTGTGTAATGGCCAGTATGATGTTCTGATGGAATGACTTCCCCTGATAAGAGCAACGCTTGTCCATTCTGCATTGTGGAGTCGCTCTGCCATCTACTGATTCACCAGCAGAGGGCAGCAGAGCTCAGCACAATTTTCTATGATCTCCCAGAAATCATTATACAGAGAGAGGTACAGGTGAGGACCACCCGTCCCCGATACAGAGAGCGGTATCCTCACCCGTCCTCGATACAGAGAGAGGTGTCCTCACCCGTCCCCGATACAGAGAGAGGTGTCCTCACCTGTCCCCGATACAGAGAGAGGTGTCCTCACCTGTCCCCGATACAGAGAGAGGCGTCCTCACCCGTCCCCGATACAGAGAGAGGTGTCCTCACCCGTCCTCGATACAGAGAGAGGTGTCCTCACCCGTCCTCGATACAGAGAGAGGTGTCCTCACCCGTCCTCGATACAGAGAGAGGTGTCCTCACCCGTCCCCGATACAGAGAGAGGTGTCCTCACCCGTCCCCGATACAGAGAGAGGTGTCCTCACCCGTCCCCGATACAGAGAGAGGTGTCCTCACCCGTCCCCGATACAGAGAGAGGTGTCCTCACCCGTCCCCGATACAGAGAGAGGTGTCCTCACCCGTCCCCGATACAGAGAGAGGCGTCCTCACCCGTCCCCGATACAGAGAGAGGCGTCCTCACCCGTCCCCGATACAGAGAGAGGTGTCCTCACCCGTCCCCGATACAGAGAGAGGCGTCCTCACCCGTCCCCGATACAGAGAGAGGCGTCCTCACCCGTCCCCGATACAGAGAGAGGTGTCCTCACCCGTCCCCGATACAGAGAGAGGTGTCCTTACCTGTCCCCGATACAGAGAGAGGCGTCCTCACCTGTCCCCGATACAGAGAGAGGCGTCCTCACCTGTCCCCGATACAGAGAGAGGCGTCCTCACCTGTCCCCGATACAGAGAGAGGTGTCCTCACCCGTCCCCGATACAGAGAGAGGCGTCCTCACCCGTCCCCGATACAGAGAGAGGTGTCCTCACCTGTCCCCGATACAGAGAGAGGCGTCCTCACCTGTCCCCCATACAGAGAGAGGTGTCCTCACCCGTCCCCGATACAGAGAGATGTGTCCTCCCCTGTTCCTGATACAGAGAGAGGTGTCCTCACCTGTCCCCGATACAGAGAGATGTGTCCTCACCTGTCCCCGATACAGAGAGAGGCGCCCTCACCTGTCCCCGATACAGAGAGAGGCGTCCTCACCCGTCCCCGATACAGAGAGAGGTGTCCTTACCTGTCCCCGATACAGAGAGAGGCGTCCTCACCTGTCCCCGATACAGAGAGAGGTGTCCTCACCTGTCCCCGATACAGAGAGAGGTGTCCTCACCCGTCCCCGATACAGAGAGAGGCGTCCTCACCCGTCCCCGATACAGAGAGAGGTGTCCTCACCTGTCCCCGATACAGAGAGAGGCGTCCTCACCTGTCCCCCATACAGAGAGAGGTGTCCTCACCCGTCCCCGATACAGAGAGATGTGTCCTCCCCTGTTCCTGATACAGAGAGAGGTGTCCTCACCTGTCCCCGATACAGAGAGATGTGTCCTCACCTGTCCCCGATACAGAGAGAGGCGCCCTCACCTGTCCCCGATACAGAGAGAGGCGTCCTCACCCGTCCCCGATACAGAGAGAGGTGTCCTCACCTGTCCCCGATACAGAGAGAGGTGTCCTCACCTGTCCCCGATACAGAGAGAGGTGTCCTCCCCTGTCCCCGATACAGAGAGAGGTGTCCTCCCCTGTCCCCGATACAGAGAGAGGTGGCCTCCCCTGTCCCCGATACAGAGAGAGGTGTCCTCCCCTGTTCCTTATACAGAGAGAGGTGTCCTCACCCGTCCCCGATACAGAGAGAGGTGTCCTCACCTGTCCTTGATACAGAGAGAGGGGTCCTCACCTGTCCCCGATACAGAGAGAGGTGTCCTCACCTGTCCCCGATACAGAGAGAGGTGTCCTCACCTGTCCCCGATACAGAGAGAGGCGTCCTCACCTGTCCCCGATACAGAGAGATGTGTCCTCACCTGTCCCCGATACAGAGAGAGGTGTCCTCACCTGTCCCCGATACAGAGAGAGGTGTCCTCACCCGTCCCCAAAACAGAGAGAGGTGTCCTCACCCGTCCCCTATACAGAGAGAGGCGTCCTCACCTGTCACCGATACAGAGAGAGGCGTCCTCACCTGTCACCGATACAGAGAGAGGTGTCCTCACCTGTCACCGATATAGAGAGAGGTGTCCTCACCCGTCCCCGATACAGAGAGAGGTGTCCTCACCCGTCCCCAAAACAGAGAGAGGTGTCCTCACCCGTCCCCTATACAGAGAGAGGCGTCCTCACCTGTCACCGATACAGAGAGAGGTGTCCTCACCTGTCCCCGATACAGAGAGAGGTGTCCTCACCCGTCCCCGATACAGAGAGAGGTGTCCTCACCTGTCCCCGATACAGAGAGAGGTGTCCTCACCCGTCCCCGATACAGAGAGAGGTGTCCTCACCTGTCCCCGATACAGAGAGAGGTGTCCTCACCCGTCCCCGATACAGAGAGAGGTGTCCTCACCCGTCCCCGATACAGAGAGAGGTGTCCTCACCCGTCCCCGATACAGAGAGAGGTGTCCTCACCTGTCCCCGATACAGAGAGAGGTGTCCTTACCTGTCCCCGATACAGAGAGAGGTGTCCTCACCCGTCCCTGATACAGAGAGAGGTGTCCTCACCCGTCCTCGATACAGAGAGAGGTGTCCTCACCTGTCCCCGATACAGAGAGAGGTGTCCTCACCTGTCCCCGATACAGAGAGAGGCGTCCTCACCCGTCCCCAATACAGAGAGCGGTGTCCTCACCCGTCCCCGATACAGACAGAGGTGTCCTCACCTGTCCCCGATACAGAGAGAGGTGTCCTCACCCGTCCCCGATACAGAGAGAGGCGTCCTCACCCGTCCCCGATACAGAGAGAGGCGTCCTCACCCGTCCCCGATACAGAGAGCGGTGTCCTCACCCGTCCCCGATACAGAGAGAGGTGTCCTCACCTGTCCCCGATACAGAGAGAGGCGTCCTCACCCGTCCCCGATACAGAGAGAGGTGTCCTCACCCGTCCCCGATACAGAGAGAGGTGTCCTCACCTGTCCACAATACAGAGAGAGGCGTCCTCACCTGTCCCCGATACAGAGAGAGGTGTCCTCACCTGTCCCCGATACAGAGAGAGGCGTCCTCACCTGTCCCCGATACAGAGAGAGGCGTCCTCACCTGTCCCCGATACAGAGAGAGGCGTCCTCACCCGTCCCCGATACAGAGAGAGGTGTCCTCCCCTGTCCCCGATACAGAGAGAGGTGTCCTCACCCGTCCCCGATACAGAGAGAGGTGTCCTCACCCGTCCTCGATACAGAGAGAGGTGTCCTCACCTGTCCCCGATATAGAAAGAGGTGTCCTCACCTGTCCCCGATACAGAGAGAGGCGTCCTCACCTGTCCCCAATACAGAGAGCGGTGTCCTCACCCGTCCCCGATACAGACAGAGGTGTCCTCACCTGTCCCCGATACAGAGAGAGGCGTCCTCACCCGTCCCCGATACAGAGAGATGTGTCCTCACCCGTCCCCGATACAGAGAGAGGTGTCCTCACCTGTCCCCGATACAGAGAGAGGTGTCCTCACCCGTCCCCGATACAGAGAGAGGTGTCCTCACCTGTCCACAATACAGAGAGAGGTGTCCTCACCTGTCCCCGATACAGAGAGAGGTGTCCTCACCTGTCCCCGATACAGAGAGAGGCGTCCTCACCTGTCCCCGATACAGAGAGAGGCGTCCTCACCTGTCCCCGATACAGAGAGAGGCGTCCTCACCCGTCCCCGATACAGAGAGAGGTGTCCTCCCCTGTCCCCGATACAGAGAGAGGTGTCCTCCCCTGTCCCCCATACAGAGAGAGGTGTCCTCACCTGTCCCCGATACAGAGAGAGGTGTCCTTACCCGTCCCCGATACAGAGAGAGGTGTCCTCACCTGTCCCCGATACAGAGAGAGGTGTCCTCACCTGTCCCCGATACAGAGAGAGGTGTCCTCACCTGTCCCCGATACAGAGAGAGGTGTCCTCACCTGTCCCCGATACAGAGAGAGGTGTCCTCACCTGTCCCCGATAAAGAGAGAGGTGTCCTCACCCGTCCCTGATACAGAGAGAGGTGTCCTCACCCGTCCCCGATACAGAGAGAGGTGTCCTCACCCGTCCTCGATACAGAGAGAGGTGTCCTCACCTATCCCCGATACAGAGAGAGGTGTCCTCACCTGTCCCCGATACAGAGAGAGGCGTCCTCACCTGTCCCCAATACAGAGAGCGGTGTCCTCACCCGTCCCCGATACAGACAGAGGTGTCCTCACCTGTCCCCGATACAGAGAGAGGCGTCCTCACCCGTCCCCGATACAGAGAGATGTGTCCTCACCCGTCCCCGATACAGAGAGAGGTGTCCTCACCTGTCCCCGATACAGAGAGAGGTGTCCTTACCTGTCCCCGATACAGAGAGAGGTGTCCTCACCCGTCCCTGATACAGAGAGAGGTGTCCTCACCCGTCCCCGATACAGAGAGAGGTGTCCTCACCCGTCCTCGATACAGAGAGAGGTGTCCTCACCTGTCCCCGATACAGAAAGAGGTGTCCTCACCTGTCCCCGATACAGAGAGAGGCGTCCTCACCTGTCCCCAATACAGAGAGCGGTGTCCTCACCCGTCCCCGATACAGACAGAGGTGTCCTCACCTGTCCCCGATACAGAGAGAGGCGTCCTCACCCGTCCCCGATACAGAGAGATGTGTCCTCACCCGTCCCCGATACAGAGAGAGGTGTCCTCACCTGTCCCCGATACAGAGAGAGGTGTCCTCACCTGTCCCCGATACAGAGAGAGGTGTCCTCACCTGTCCCCGATACAGAGAGAGGCATCCTCACCCGTCCCCGATACAGAGAGAGGTGTCCTCCCCTGTCCCCCATACAGAGAGAGGTGTCCTCACCTGTCCCCGATACAGAGAGAGGCATCCTCACCCGTCCCCGATACAGAGAGAGGTGTCCTCCCCTGTCCCCCATACAGAGAGAGGTGTCCTCACCATTCCCCGATACAGAGAGAGGTGTCCTCACCCGTCCCCGATACAGAGAGAGGCGTCCTCACCTGTCCCCGATACAGAGAGAGGTGTCCTCCCCTGTCCCCCATACAGAGAGAGGTGTCCTCCCCTGTTCCTGATACAGAGAGAGGTGTCCTCACCTGTCCCCGATACAGAGAGAGGTGTCCTCACCCGTCCCCGATACAGAGAGAGGCGTCCTCACCTGTCCCCGATACAGAGAGAGGTGTCCTCCCCTGTCCCCGATACAGAGAGAAGTGTCCTCACCTGTCCCCGATACAGAGAGAAGTGTCCTCACCTGTCCCCGATACAGAGAGAGGTGTCCTCACCCGTCCCCGATACAGAGAGAGGTGTCCTCACCCGTCCCCGATACAGAGAGAGGCGTCCTCACCCGTCCCCGATACAGAGAGAGGCGTCCTCACCTGTCCCCGATACAGAGAGAGGTGTCCTCACCTGTCCCCGATACAGAGAGAGGTGTCCTCACCTGTTCCTGATACAGAGAGAGGCGTCCTCACCTGTCCCCGATACAGAGAGAGGTGTCCTCACCTGTCCCCAATACAGAGAGAGGTGTCCTCACCTGTCCCCGATACAGAGAGAGGTGTCCTCACCTGTTCCTGATACAGAGAGAGGTGTCCTCACCCGTCCCCGATACAGAGAGAGGTGTCCTCACCTGTCCCCGATACAGAGAGAGGTGTCCTCACCCGTCCCCGATACAGAGAGAGGCGTCCTCACCTGTCCCCGATACAGAGAGAGGCGTCCTCACCCGTCCCCGATACAGAGAGAGGTGTCCTCACCCGTCCCCGATACAGAGAGAGGTGTCCTCACCCGTCCCCGATACAGAGAGAGGTGTCCTCACCCGTCCCCGATACAGAGAGAGGTGTCCTCACCCGTCCCCGATACAGAGAGAGGCGTCCTCACCTGTCCCCGATACAGAGAGAGGGGTCCTCACCTGTCCCCGATACAGAGAGAGGTGTCCTCACCTGTCCCCGATACAGAGAGAGGCGTCCTCACCTGTCCCCGATACAGAGAGAGGCGTCCTCACCTGTCCCCGATACAGAGAGAGGTGTCCTCACCCGTCCTCGATACAGAGAGAGGTGTCCTCACCTGTCCCCGATACAGAGAGAGGTGTCCTCACCTGTCCCCGATACAGAGAGAGGTGTCCTCACCCGTCCCCGATACAGAGAGAGGTGTCCTCACCTGTCCCCGATACAGAGAGAGGTGTCCTTACCTGTCCCCGATACAGAGAGAGGTGTCCTCACCCGTCCCTGATACAGAGAGAGGTGTCCTCACCCGTCCCCGATACAGAGAGAGGTGTCCTCACCCGTCCTCGATACAGAGAGAGGTGTCCTCACCTGTCCCCGATACAGAGAGAGGTGTCCTCACCTGTCCCCGATACAGAGAGAGGCGTCCTCACCTGTCCCCAATACAGAGAGCGGTGTCCTCACCTGTCCCCGATACAGACAGAGGTGTCCTCACCTGTCCCCGATACAGAGAGAGGCGTCCTCACCTGTCCTCAATACAGAGAGCGGTGTCCTCACCTGTCCCCGATACAGAGAGAGGTGTCCTCACCTGTCCCCGATACAGAGAGAGGTGTCCTCACCTGTCCCCGATACAGAGAGAGGCATCCTCACCCGTCCCCGATACAGAGAGAGGTGTCCTCCCCTGTCCCCCATACAGAGAGAGGTGTCCTCACCTGTCCCCGATACAGAGAGAGGCGTCCTCACCCGTCCCCGATACAGAGAGAGGCGTCCTCACCTGTCCCCGATACAGAGAGAGGCGTCCTCACCTGTCCCCGATACAGAGAGAGGCATCCTCACCCGTCCCGATACAGAGAGAGGTGTCCTCCCCTGTCCCCCATACAGAGAGAGGTGTCCTCACCTGTCCCCGATACAGAGAGAGGTGTCCTCACCCGTCCCCGATACAGAGAGAGGCGTCCTCACCTGTCCCCGATACAGAGAGAGGTGTCCTCACCCGTCCCCGATACAGAGAGAGGTGTCCTCACCTGTCCCCGATACAGAGAGAGGTGTCCTCACCCGTCCCCGATACAGAGAGAGGTGTCCTCACCTGTCCCCGATACAGAGAGAAGTGTCCTCACCCGTCCCCGATACAGAGAGAGGTGTCCTCACCCGTCCCCGATACAGAGAGAGGTGTCCTCCCCTGTCCCCCATACAGAGAGAGGTGTCCTCCCCTGTTCCTGATACAGAGAGAGGTGTCCTCACCTGTCCCCGATACAGAGAGAGGTGTCCTCACCCGTCCCCGATACAGAGAGAGGCGTCCTCACCTGTCCCCGATACAGAGAGAGGCGTCCTCACCTGTCCTCGATACAGAGAGAGGTGTCCTCCCCTGTCCCCGATACAGAGAGAAGTGTCCTCACCTGTCCCCGATACAGAGAGAAGTGTCCTCACCTGTCCCCGATACAGAGAGAGGTGTCCTCACCCGTCCCCGATACAGAGAGAGGCGTCCTCACCCGTCCCCGATACAGAGAGAGGTGTCCTCACCTGTCCCCGATACAGAGAGAGGTGTCCTCACCTGTTCCTGATACAGAGAGAGGTGTCCTCACCCGTCCCCGATACAGAGAGAGGTGTCCTCACCCGTCCCCGATACAGAGAGAGGTGTCCTCACCTGTCCCCGATACAGAGAGAGGTGTCCTCACCTGTCCCCGATACAGAGAGAGGTGTCCTCACCTGTCCCCGATACAGAGAGAGGTGTCCTCACCCGTCCCCGATACAGAGAGAGGTGTCCTCACCTGTCCCCGATACAGAGAGAGGTGTCCTCACCTGTCCCCGATACAGAGAGAGGTGTCCTCACCTGTCCCCGATACAGAGAGAGGTGTCCTCACCTGTCCCCGATACAGAGAGAGGTGTCTTCACCTGTCCCCGATACAGAGAGAGGTGTCCTCACCTGTCCCCGATACAGAGAGAGGCGTCCTCACCTGTCCCCGATACAGAGAGAGGCGTCCTCACCCGTCCCCGATACAGAGAGAGGTGTCCTCACCCGTCCCCGATACAGAGAGAGGTGTCCTCACCCGTCCCCGATACAGAGAGAGGTGTCCTCACCCGTCCCCGATACAGAGAGAGGTGTCCTCACCCGTCCCCGATACAGAGAGAGGCGTCCTCACCTGTCCCCGATACAGAGAGAGGGGTCCTCACCTGTCCCCGATACAGAGAGAGGCGTCCTCACCTGTCCCCGATACAGAGAGAGGCGTCCTCACCTGTCCCCGATACAGAGAGAGGTGTCCTCACCCGTCCTCGATACAGAGAGAGGTGTCCTCACCTGTCCCCGATACAGAGAGAGGTGTCCTCACCTGTCCCCGATACAGAGAGAGGTGTCCTCACCTGTCCCCGATACAGAGAGAGGTGTCCTCACCTGTCCCCGATACAGAGAGAGGGGTCCTCACCTGTCCCCGATACAGAGAGAGGTGTCCTCACCTGTCCCCGATACAGAGAGAGGTGTCCTCACCTGTCCCCGATACAGAGAGAGGCGTCCTCACCTGTCCCCGATACAGAGAGATGTGTCCTCACCCGTCCCCGATACAGAGAGAAGTGTCCTCACCCGTCCCCGATACAGAGAGAGGTGTCCTCACCCGTCCCCGATACAGAGAGAGGTGTCCTCACCTGTCCCCGATACAGAGAGAGGTGTCCTCACCTGTCCCCGATACAGAGAGAGGTGTCCAATCCTTACACTCACCAGGTCTTAGGAAGTTTGGCTTAGTTATAGTCCGGAGAAGTAAAAGACATCTTACTGACTGGAATGGTGCCAGAGGATTGGCATAGAGCAAATGTGGTTCAAAATTACCAACCAATGACAACCATCATGGATTTCATCTATAAAAAAGGAAGTGATTATGATTTGAGTTTAGAAGAAAGGAGGGTTAACCTCAGATTGAGGAAAGGGTTCTTTACTGTCAGAGCAGTAAAAATTGTGGAACTTCCTTCCCAGGAAGTGGGACAAAAAAAACATTTTTAATGTCTTTCTGAGGAAGCAGAAAATACAGGACTCTGCGGATTGTTAGATAATAAAATACCACACACACGGGATGTACTGGATGGTCCGGAGTCTTATTTTCCAACCTTATAAACTATGACAGAAGGATTCCCTCCCCCAATAGAAGATCGCCCCTCCCCAAATAGAAGCCCCCCCTCCTCCAATAGAAGATCCCTCTTCCCCCCAATAGAAAATCCCTCTTCCCCCAATAGAAGATCCCCCCTCCCCCAATAGAAGACCCCCATCCTCCAATAGAAGATCCCCCTCCTCCAATAGAAGATCCCTCTTCCCCCCAATAGAAGACCCCCTCCTCCAATAGAAGACCCCCCCTCCTCCAATAGAAGATCCCTCTTCCCCCCAATAGAAGATTCCTCTTCCCGCCCAATAGAAGATCCCCTCCTCCAATAGAAGATCCCTCTTCCCCCCAATAGAAGACCCCCTCCTCCAATAGAAGAACCCTCTTCCCCCCAATAGAAGATCCCCTCCTCCAATAGAAGATCCCTCTTCCCCCCAATAGAAGACCCCCCTCCTCCAATAGAAGAACCCCCTTCCCCCCAATAGAAGATCCCACTTCCCCCCAATAGAAGACCCCCCTCCTCCAATAGAAGAACCCTCTTCATCCCAATAGAAGATCCCACTTCCCCCCAATAGAAGACCCCCCCTCCTCCAATAGAAGAACCCTCTTCATCCCAATAGAAGATCCCTCTTCCCCCCAATAGAAGATCCCTCTTCCCCCCAATAGAAGATCCCCCTCCTCCAATAAAAGATCCCTCGTCCCCCCAATAGAAGACCCCCCTCCTCCAATAGAAGACCCCCCTCCTCCAATAGAAAATCCTTCTTCCCCCAATAAAAGACCCCTCTTCCCGGGGCGTGGCTTGGCCGCTGACCGGAATGGCCGCATAAGTGCTGAGCTCCTCTCATCCACTCAGCTACACATAGCATCCAGCGCCATCCGCCACCGCGATCGACTCCACGGAGCCTCAGGGATCACCCCACGTCTCCAGGGACATGACCCGCGGCAGATCCGCCGCCCACGGGGCGAAGAAGCTCACAGATTTTTACATTAAGCAGGCCGGCGCGCAGGCCCAAGATGGCGCCGTTCGGGACGAAGGCCTCACTCCGCAACAGACACCGACGGCCTCGGTGGCTCCTGCATCCTCTGAGGATCATCTTTCTGACATGGAGGACTCTGGAGAGCGGCAGCGTTCGCCCTCCATGTCGCCGGCTGACAGAGGTAAGAGAGCAGCAATCTCCCCAGCACACTCTCCCTCTAAGCCTCCATTAATGAAGAAGCAACATGGCGCTGGCACTTGTAGTCCCACAGCAGCGCTGACTGAAACTAGCTCTTCACTGGCAGCTTACAGCACATCAGATAGCCCTGCATCTGAACATACCCTGAAAGCCATGCTTCTTTCACTACAAGCTGACATGCAGAAGGAGCTCAGATCCTCCATTAACCATTTGATGGACAGAATGGAAGACATGGAAGAGCGTATAGATCATATAGAGCACCATCTCTCTGCTGCCACTAGCTCTCACAACACTGTAGTTGACATTCAGAATGAACATACTTCTGCGATTCACCAACTGCGTCTTAAAGTCGCAGACCTCGAAGACCGCTCAAGGCGGAATAATATCAAGATCAGGGGAGTCCCAGAGACTGTGTCACCTCCCGATATTGTCCCCTACCTGCACCAGCTCTTTCACAAGCTTATTCCGGCTCTCACACCGCAGGATCTCCTTATTGACAGAGCGCACAGAATACATAAGCCGCAGCACCTCCCAGACACAGTTCCCAGAGATATCCTGGCTAGGATACACTTTTTTAACACTAAGGAGCAGATAATGAGGGCTGCAAGAACCATACGCAACCTCCCTGATCCCTTCACTAAGATTCAGCTATACAATGATATCTCAGCCGCCACCTCACAGGCACGCAAGGCCTTCTCTCAAATCACTGCGATACTTATAGAACATAAAATCGCATACAAATGGGGTTTCCCCACCAAGCTTCTTGTAAACTACCAGCAACAACAAGTCGCATTCTTGACCCCCAAGGACGGTTTCAAACAACTACACAATTGGGGCATTGCCCCTCATGTGCCCCCGGTTCCGCCTCTGAACTCTAGACCTGCAAAAATCACCCATCGATGGGACACGAAACCTAAATCCTGAGCTTCCTACCATAGGGGGCTGCCCCCTTGGGCACCCCCCCCTTTTCTTTTTTTTTTGACAAGGCGCTTGTCTTTTCAGGTTAAAGTGGATGACTGTTTCTCTCTCCTCTTTTGAACCCCTACACGCCGAACTGCCACTGTGTGCCAAGCACACGGCATTATTCTCTTCCCATATCTACTTGTGTACCTTACCCAAAGCCACCTTCTGTTCGTTCAGGAACCAACTGGATCCTTAGTTCACGTCTCTATATCTCCCGGTCATAGATATAGGTACATTACTACTGTTTGTGTGATTTATCGCAACTTCGCTTTTGTATTTCTGTTTTTTTTCTTTTTGTTACAGTTACTGTTTGGTTACTTGTACACTTTGACTTATAGTCAACGGTTATTGTATTCATTATCTGCTCGCAGAGTTAATATTTGCACTTAGTTCTGTTGAAAAGGTCCGTCAATTTCAGTACCATCTTGACAACTGACCCTATCTGCTAATGTCCCTTACAATCACGTCCCTTAATGTTAAGGGACTGAACAGTCCTTTCAAGCGCTCTCTCTTATGGAGGGAAGCTGCGACTTCTCATTCTGATATCCTATGCATACAGGAGACCCATCTCTCTTCCCGGAACTCACCACAATGTACCAATAAACGCTACCCACATATCTTTCATTCCCGCACAGATAAAAAAGTTAGAGGTGTTCTGATTGCAGTGCGCTCTACGGTGGCACTTACAGTTTCCAATGTAGAGCAAGACCCCGAAGGGAGGTTCTTAATCCTTTCCGCTTCCTTCAATAACAAACCCATGGTGATTGTGAACATATATGCTCCAAACACTCACCTAAAGCCCTTTCTTAAATCCATCCTCGCCAAAATACAACAATACCCGAAAGATCAAATCGTTTTGTGTGGAGACTTCAATGCAGTACCAGATCACGCATTGGACTCCTCATCCCCCCAAAGGAGAAGGTCCTCTACCCTCTCCTCTTTTTTACATCTGGAAGAATTCTATGACCCCTGGAGGTGTCAACATGGTACTGAAAGAGACTATACGTTTTATTCTTCTGCTCAGAGGTCATATTCCAGGATTGACTTGTTCCTGACATCCAAAGTGCTATTGCAAGCAGTTGCTTCCACTAAAATTGGTGTAATATCGTGGTCTGATCATGCCCCCATCTCTATGGTTCTCAATCTCTCCCCTCCTACCTCCCCATTCACAATCTGGCGACTAAATCCCAACCTGATCAGCACCAAGGACATTAGGGAACAGGTCAAGACTGCCATAAAAGATTATTTTGATGTAAACCAGCATTCTGTCCCCAAGCCCACCACGTGCTGGAATGCACACAAAGCAGTCCTACGGGGAATTTTGTTACGACTGGGGGCTCAGGAGAAGAAAAAGCGCACAGCGACCCTTAACATTTATCTAGATAAGATAAAATCACTAGAGAAGGTCAATATGACATCCCCCTCTGCCTCAACGCACGCAGAGCTCAGCAAACTAAGATCTGAATTGAGTACTTACCTCCAGAATAAACATGAATTCTATCTGCGAAAACTCAAACTAACTTGGTACTCTCAGGGTAACAAATCGGGGAAAGCCCTAGCCCAACAATACAAACACAGGACTGCCCAATCCACAATCTCCCACCTAATAGATTCTAAAGGTAACAGACTGACTAACCCTAGAGACATAGCCAACTGCTTTCGCGCATTTTATCAACAATTATATAACTTAAAAGACTCCACGACGGATCCACAGCCCACGACAGAGAATATCCAGACATTTCTCTCCAACGTTACCCTACCCTCCCTCTCCCCTTCTCAAACTGCTGACCTAGCCTTACCTTTTTCACAGCTGGAAATTAAAAACGCAATTAAAAGTCTCCCCCTACATAAAGCCCCGGGTCCAGACGGCTTTGGAAACGAATATTATAAGACGTTTGTAGATGAACTGACCCCGCATTTATGTAACTCCTTTAATCACATGCTGGCCACGGGAGAGATCCCCTCGGAATCCCTAGAAGCAACCATCACCACCATACATAAACCGGGGAAGGCCTCGTACGACCCGGCTAACTATCGCCCTATCTCATTACTTAACACCGATCTAAAAATGTATGCCAAGCTTCTTGCTACCAGACTTTCACAACACATGACTTCCCTCATACACCCGGACCAGGTGGGCTTTATTCCCCGCCGCCAAGCCTCAGATGGCACCCGCAGGTTTGTAGACCTTATCCACTGGGCAGAGCACAGTCGAACGCCTTCTCTGCTGATATCACTAGATGCAGAGAAGGCGTTCGACAGAGTCCATTGGGGTTATCTTGAGGCAGTTCTCCGGAAATTTGGCATAGAAGGCGAGTTCTTACAAGCTATTCTAGGTCTATATACCTCACCTACTGCGAGGGTCCGCACTTCTGGTATTCTCTCAAATCCCTTTAGAATCACTAATGGTACACGCCAGGGTTGCCCACTCTCACCTTTGATTTTCGCGTTAGTTATGGAGCCTCTGGCGCAGTCCATCCGTGCGCACCCCCATATACATGGTATTAATGTAAAAGACACCTGTCATAAGATAGGCCTCTATGCAGATGATGTCATCATTGCTGTCTCTGATCCAGTGAAATCCCTTCCTACCCTGACTGACGTCCTCCATAAATTTGGTGAAGCTTCCCTTTACAAACTAAACCACTCAAAATCAGCCATGCTTGGCATAGAGATCTCTCCAGCGCTCAAAGCAGAAATTACTAAATTAGCACCCTTCTCCTGGGCCCCCAGGTCATCTCTGCAATATCTAGGCATTCAACTAGTCTCTCCTTCCTCTGGTTTGTTACGAAGTAATCTTGTCTCGTTATTCACGAAACTGAACAATTTATCCTCTAATCTGACCTCCTTGAAAGCTTCATGGGCTGGAAGGATAGCCCTAACCAAAATGTTTCTCCTTCCACATGTGCTCTATTTCTTTCGAACCCTCCCGCTTCCGATTCTCTCAGCTGACCTAGCTAAACTGCAGCGTACCTTAGATTCGTTCATCTGGGCAGGACGTAAACCCCGCTTAAAATCTTCTGTCCTTAGCACTCCCTCTACCTCAGGAGGGATGGGATCACCGGACGTAAAAAAGTACTACAAATCCATCATCCTTGACCAAGGGAGACAACTATGGTCGCAAGACCCCAACACGAGATGGCATCAAATCGAGGCAGCTACTCTACCAGCGGATCCACAACTGACCCTAGCAGCGATCTGGTTGTCTCTCCCGACCACACGATCCATTCTTCCCACGGTAAGGGCCTGCCTATCTCAATGGAGTGCAATACGCAAAGATCATCTGGGTATACACAGATCTGCATTGAACAATCTCCCCCTACTAGCTCTACAACTTCTCTCTCCGGACCTAGCAATTAAGCACTGGCATGAAGCCGGAATCACCACCATCGGAGCTTTGTTTCTTGGTCCGGATTTAAAAAGCTTCCAACAACTGATTTCGGACTTTAATCTCTCACATCGGGACTTTTACATCTACTTAAGGCTTCGACACATCATCTCTCAAGGCTCGACAACTCCTGACACAACCTCCAAGGAGCTCCTCCATTTCTATAACCGCCCTCTTACTGTGTTAAAGGGCATATCCTTTATCTACAAACTCCTCTCCAAACCCTCTTCCTCAAAATCTTCGAGCATCCTCTACTGGGAATCCTTACTACATTGCTCTTTCACCATGGAAGATTGGCATAGAGCTCTTCGCACCCCTCTAGTCATCTCCAAAAACATCACACATTGGGAAGCGGTCATGAAACTGTTTCATAGGTGGTACTACACTCCGCAAAAGTTAGCGACCATCTTCCCCACTCATTCTCCACAGTGCTGGAGAAATTGCAACTCCACCGGGGACTTATTTCATATCTGGTGGAGCTGCCCGGTTATTGGACCCTTTTGGCTACAAGTTTCCGCTCTGGTTCAGACCTTAACCAGCTCCCCCCAACAGCTGACTTCGCGAATGGCTCTCTTTGGTCTGGACTCCCAATATTGGCCTTCCTCCTGTCTACCAGTGGTACACCACGTCCTAATCTCAGCACGCCTGCTTATAGCTCGTGCGTGGAAAAACCCCCTCCCTCCAACCCTAACTGAGCTTATTAACACACTTAATGTTCATTGTCACATGGAATTTCTTTTCTCCAGAGTTCACATGACAGAATCTAGATTCTACAAACAATGGTCTTCCTGGTTATCACACCCAAAATGTATTAAGCTTGTCTAACTAGTAATCCATCATCCCCAGACCAAGCAGAGCCGGCAGCGAAAGTCACTGGTTCAGTGTACTATTTTTTTATATACAGTATTTGTAAGTTAGCTCTGATGATCCTGCAGCTCAGGTTTTTCGATTCAAGCATCTTCATCAATCTCTTCCTATATCTTACCTGTTTCTCTTCCCTTCCCTTCCTCCTGATCCTTTTTACTACCGTATTGGGACTAAATCGCACTCCCACTTAACCTTACCCTACCCTGTTTTATCTGGCGTGGCGCCCCCACTCGACACAGCCCATTGGGGTGTTGAGAGGGGACGAGATGCCCCCGGACCTAGCGATAAGGAATGTATAGTATACAGCAACTGGACCCCAGACTCGTAGCCCTTCTTTTTCTGTATCTTGCCTATGTTGGTAACACATGTTTCTCAACTTATCTAGGCACTCTCTGTTTATCTTATTTTTCTTTGACCTGTCAACTTTTTGTATCGCATTTGTATGGATTGTTATCAATATTTGTTATTGTATTATTCTACAATAAAAATTTTTGAAAAAAAAAAAAAAAAAAAAAAGACCCCTCTTCCCCCCAATAGAAGATCCCCCTCCTCCAATAGAAAACCCCCCTCCTCCAATAGAAGAACCCTCTTCCCCCCAATAGAAGATCCCTCTTCCCCCCAATAAAAGATCCCCCTCCTCCAATAGAAGATTGCTCTTCCCCCCAATAGAAGATCCCCCTCCTCCAATAGAAGATCCCTCTTCCCCCAATAGAAGATCCCCTCCTCCAATAGAAGATCCCTCTTCCCCCAATAGAAGACCCCCCTCCTCCAATAGAAGATCCCTCTTCCCCCAATAGAAGATCCCTCTTCCCCCCAATAGAAGACCCCCCTCCTCCAATAGAAGACCCCCCTCCTCCGATAGAAGATCCTTCTTCCCCCAATAGAAGATCCCCCTCCTCCAATAGAAAACCCCCCTCCTCCAATAGAAGAACCCTCTTCCCCCCAATAGAAGACCCCCTCCTCCAATAGAAGACCCCCCTCCTCCAATAGAAGATCCCTCTTCCCCCCAATAGAGGATTCCTCTTCCCCCCAATAGAAGATCCCCCTTCTCCAATAGAAGATCCCTCTTCCCCCAATAGAAGATCCCCTCCTCCAATAGAAGAACCCTCTTCCCCCCAATAGAAACCCCCCTCTTCCAACAGAAGATCCCTCTTCCCCCCCATTAGAAGACCCCCTCCTCCAATAGATGACCCCCCTCCTCCAATAGAAGATCCTTCTTCCCCCAATAAAAGACCCCTCTTCCCCCCTATAGAAGATCCCCCTCCTCCAATAGAAAACCCCCCTCCTCCAATAGAAGAACCCTCTTCCCCCCAATAGAAGACCCCCTCCTCCAATAGAAGATCCCTCTTCCCCCCAATAGAAGATTCCTCTTCCCCCCAATAGAAGATCCCCTCCTCCAATAGAAGATCCCTCTTCCCCCCAATAGAAGATCCCCTCCTCCAATAGAAGATCCCTCTTCCCCCCAATAGAAGACCCCCTCCTCCAACAGAAGAACCCTCTTCCCCCCAATAGAAGATCCCCTCCTCCAATAGAAGATCCCTCTTCCCCCCAATAGAAGATCCCACTTCCCCCCAATAGAAGACCCCCCTCCTCCAATAGAAGAACCCTCTTCATCCCAATAGAAGATCCCACTTCCCCCCAATAGAAGACCCCCCTCCTCCAATAGAAGAACCCTCTTCATCCCAATAGAAGATCCCACTTCCCCCCAATAGAAGACCCCCTCCTCCAATAGAAGAACCCTCTTTCCCACAATAGAAGACCCCCCTCCTCCAATAGAAGAACCCCCTTCCCCCCAATAGAAGATCCCACTTCCCCCCAATAGAAGACCCCCCTCCTCCAATAGAAGAACCCTCTTCATCCCAATAGAAGATCCCTCTTCCCCCCAATAGAAGATCCCCCTCCTCCAATAGAAGACCCCCCTCCTCCAATAGAAGATCCCCCTCCTCCAATAGAAGACCCCCCTCCTCCAATAGAAGAACCCTCTTCCCCCCAATAGAAGATCACTCTTCCGCCCAATAGAAGACCCCTCTCCTCCAATAGAAGATCACTCTTCCCCCCAATAGAAGATCCCCCTCCTCCAATAGAAGACCCCCCTCCTCCAATAGAAGAACCCTCTTCCCCCCAATAGAAGATCCCCCTCCTCCAATAGAAGACCCCCCTCCTCCAATAGAAGAACCCTCTTCCCCCCAATAGAAGATCCCCCTCCTCCAATAGAAGACCCCCCTCCTCCAATAGAAGAACCCTCTTCATCCCAATAGAAGATCCCTCTTCCCCCCAATAGAAGACCCCCCTCCTCCAATAGAAGATCACTCTTCCCCCCAATAGAAGACCCCCTCCTCCAATAGAAGATCCCTCTTCCCCCCAATAGAAGATTCCTCTTCCCCCCAATAGAAGATCCCCTCCTCCAATAGAAGATCCCTCTTCCCCCCAATAGAAGATCCCCTCCTCCAATAGAAGATCCCTCTTCCCCCCAATAGAAGACCCCCTCCTCCAATAGTAGAACCCTCTTCCCCCCAATAGAAGATCCCCTCCTCCAATAGAAGATCCCTCTTTCCCACAATAGAAGACCCCCCTCCTCCAATAGAAGAACCCCCTTACCCCCAATAGAAGATCCCACTTCCCCCCAATAGAAGACCCCCCTCCTCCAATAGAAGAACCCTCTTCATCCCAATAGAAGATCCCTCTTCCCCCCAATAGAAGATCCCCCTCCTCCAATAGAAGACCCCCCTCCTCCAATAGAAGAACCCTCTTCCCCCCAATAGAAGATCCCCCTCCTCCAATAGAAGACCCCCCTCCTCCAATAGAAGAACCCTCTTCATCCCAATAGAAGATCCCTCTTCCCCCCAATAGAAGACCCCCCTCCTCCAATAGAAGATCACTCTTCCGCCCAATAGAAGACCCCTCTCCTCCAATAGAAGATCACTCTTCCCCCCAATAGAAGATCCCCCTCCTCCAATAGAAGACCCCCCTCCTCCAATAGAAGAACCCTCTTCCCCCCAATAGAAGATCCCCCTCCTCCAATAGAAGACCCCCCTCCTCCAATAGAAGAACCCTCTTCCCCCCAATAGAAGATCCCCCTCCTCCAATAGAAGACCCCCCTCCTCCAATAGAAGAACCCTCTTCATCCCAATAGAAGATCCCTCTTCCCCCCAATAGAAGACCCCCCTCCTCCAATAGAAGATCACTCGTCTGCCCAATAGAAGACCCCCCTCCTCCAATAGAAGATCACTCTTCCCCTCAATAGAAGACCCCCCTCCTCCAATAGAAGATCCCCCTCCTCCAATAGAAGGATTCCATATACTGTATCTCATGTCTGCTCTCAGCGCATATACAGGTATACAGTGAAGGTGTGTTGGATGTATATACAGGTATACAGAGAATGTGTGTTGGATGTATATACAGGTATACAGAGAATGTGTGTTGGATGTATATACAGGTATAGAATGAAGGTGTGTTGGATGTATATACAGGTATAGAATGAAGGTGTGTTGGATGTATATACAGGTATACAGAGGAGGTGTGTTGGATGTATATACAGGTATACAGAGAAGGTGTGTTGGATGTATATACAGGTATAGAATGAAGGTGCGTTGGATGTATATACAGGTATAGAATGAATGTGTGTTGGATGTATATACAGGTATACAGTGTAGGTGTGTTGGATGTATATACAGGTATAGAATGAAGGTGCGTTGGATGTATATACAGGTATACAGAGAAGGTATGTTGGATGTATATACTGGTATACAGTGTAGGTATATTGGATGTATATACAGGTATACAGTGTAGGTGTGTTGGATGTATATACAGGTATACAGTGTAGGTATATTGGATGTATATACAGGTATACAGAGAAGGTATGTTGGATGTATATACTGGTATACAGTGTAGGTATATTGGATGTATATACAGGTATACAGTGTAGGTGTGTTGGATGTATATACAGGTATACAGTGTAGGTATATTGGATGTATATACAGGTATAGAATGAAGGTGTGTTGGATGTATATACAGGTATACAGTGTAGGTATGTTGGATGTATATACAGGTATACAGTGTAGGTATATTGGATGTATATACAGGTATAGAATGAAGGTGAGTTGGATGTATATACAAGTATACAGAGGTGTGTTGGATGTATATACAGGTATACAGAGAATGTGTGTTGGATGTATATACAGGTATACAGAGAATGTGTGTTGGATGTATATACAGGTATACAGTGTAGGTATATTGGATGTATATACAGGTATAGAATGAATGTGTGTTGGATGTATATACAGGTATACAGAGGAGGTGTGTTGGATGTATATACAGGTATACAGAGAAGGTGTGTTGGATGTATATACAGGTATAGAATGAAGGTGTGTTGGATGTATATACAGGTATACAGAGAAGGTGTGTTGGATGTATATACAGGTATACAGAGAAGGTGTGTTGGATGTATATACAGGTATACAGAGAAGGTGTGTTGGATGTATATACAGGTATAGAATGAAGGTGCGTTGGATGTATATACAGGTATAGAATGAAGGTGTGTTGGATGTATATACAGGTATACAGAGAAGGTATGTTGGATGTATATACAGGTATACAGTGTAGGTATATTGGATGTATATACTGGTATACAGTGTAGGTATATTGGATGTATATACAGGTATACAGTGTAGGTATATTGGATGTATATACAGGTAAAGAATGAAGGTGAGTTGGATGTATATACAGGTATACAGAGGTGTGTTGGATGTATATACAGGTATACAGAGAATGTGTGTTGGATGTATATACAGGTATACAGAGAATGTGTGTTGGATGTATATACAGGTATAGAATGAAGGTGTGTTGGATGTATATACAGGTATACAGAGGAGGTGTGTTGGATGTATATACAGGTATACAGAGAAGGTGTGTTGGATGTATATACAGGTATACAGAGGAGGTGTGTTGGATGTATATACAGGTATACAGAGAAGGTATGTTGGATGTATATACAGGTATACAGTGTAGGTATATTGGATGTATATACAGGTATAGAATGAATGTGTGTTGGATGTATATACAGGTATAGAATGAATGTGTGTTGGATGTATATACAGGTATACAGAGAAGGTGTGTTGGATGTATATACAGGTATAGAATGAAGGTGCGTTGGATGTATATACAGGTATACAGAGAAGGTGTGTTGGATGTATATACAGGTATACAGAGAAGGTGTGTTGGATGTATATACAGGTATACAGAGAACGTGTGTTGGATGTATATACAGGTATACAGAGAAGGTGTGTTGGATGTATATACAGGTATACAGAGAAGGTGTGTTGGATGTATATACAGGTATACAGAGAACGTGTGTTGGATGTATATACAGGTATACAGAGAAGGTGTGTTGGATGTATATACAGGTATACAGAGAAGGTGTGTTGGATGTATATACAGGTATACAGAGAATGTGTGTTGGATGTATATACAGGTATACAGAGAAGGTGTGTTGGATGTATATACAGGTATACAGAGAAGGTGTGTTGGATGTATATACAGGTATACAGAGAACGTGTGTTGGATGTATATACAGGTATACAGAGAAGGTGTGTTGGATGCATATACAGGTATACAGAGAAGGTGTGTTGGATGTATATACAGGTATACAGAGAAGGTGTGTTGGATGTATATACAGGTATACAGAGAAGGTGTGTTGGATGTATATACAGGTATACAGAGAAGGTGTGTTGGATGTATATACAGGTATACAGAGAAGGTGTGTTGGATGTATATACAGGTATAGAATGAAGGTGCGTTGGATGTATATACAGGTATAGAATGAAGGTGTGTTGGATGTATATACAGGTATACAGAGAAGGTATGTTGGATGTATATACAGGTATACAGTGTAGGTATATTGGATGTATATACTGGTATACAGTGTAGGTATATTGGATGTATATACAGGTATACAGTGTAGGTATATTGGATGTATATACAGGTATAGAATGAAGGTGAGTTGGATGTATATACAGGTATACAGAGGTGTGTTGGATGTATATACAGGTATACAGAGAATGTGTGTTGGATGTATATACAGGTATACAGAGAATGTGTGTTGGATGTATATACAGGTATAGAATGAAGGTGTGTTGGATGTATATACAGGTATACAGAGGAGGTGTGTTGGATGTATATACAGGTATACAGAGAAGGTGTGTTGGATGTATATACAGGTATAGAATGAAGGTGTGTTGGATGTATATACAGGTATACAGAGGAGGTGTGTTGGATGTATATACAGGTATACAGAGAAGGTGTGTTGGATGTATATACAGGTATACAGAGGAGGTGTGTTGGATGTATATACAGGTATACAGAGAAGGTATGTTGGATGTATATACAGGTATACAGTGTAGGTATATTGGATGTATATACAGGTATAGAATGAATGTGTGTTGGATGTATATACAGGTATAGAATGAATGTGTGTTGGATGTATATACAGGTATACAGAGAAGGTGTGTTGGATGTATATACAGGTATAGAATGAAGGTGCGTTGGATGTATATACAGGTATACAGAGAAGGTGTGTTGGATGTATATACAGGTATACAGAGAAGGTGTGTTGGATGTATATACAGGTATACAGAGAACGTGTGTTGGATGTATATACAGGTATACAGAGAAGGTGTGTTGGATGTATATACAGGTATACAGAGAAGGTGTGTTGGATGTATATACAGGTATACAGAGAACGTGTGTTGGATGTATATACAGGTATACAGAGAAGGTGTGTTGGATGTATATACAGGTATACAGAGAAGGTGTGTTGGATGTATATACAGGTATACAGAGAATGTGTGTTGGATGTATATACAGGTATACAGAGAAGGTGTGTTGGATGTATATACAGGTATACAGAGAAGGTGTGTTGGATGTATATACAGGTATACAGAGAACGTGTGTTGGATGTATATACAGGTATACAGAGAAGGTGTGTTGGATGTATATACAGGTATACAGAGAAGGTGTGTTGGATGTATATACAGGTATACAGAGAACGTGTGTTGGATGTATATACAGGTATACAGAGAAGGTGTGTTGGATGTATATACAGGTATACAGAGAAGGTGTGTTGGATGTATATACAGGTATACAGAGAAGGTGTGTTGGATGTATATACAGGTATACAGAGAAGGTGTGTTGGATGTATATACAGGTATAGAATGAAGGTGTGTTGGATGTATATACAGGTATACAGAGAGGGTATGTTGGATGTATATACAGGTATACAGTGTAGGTATATTGGATGTATATACAGGTATACAGTGTAGGTATATTGGATGTATATACAGGTATACAGTGTAGGTATATTGGATGTATATACAGGTATAGAATGAATGTGTGTTGGATGTATATACAGGTATACAGTGTAGGTATATTGGATGTATATACAGGTATAGAATGAATGTGTGTTGGATGTATATACAGGTATACAGAGAAGGTGTGTTGGATGTATATACAGGTATAGAATGAAGGTGCGTTGGATGTATATACAGGTATACAGAGAAGGTATGTTGGATGTATATACAGGTATACAGTGTAGGTATATTGGATGTATATACAGGTATACAGTGTAGGTATATTGGATGTATATACAGGTATAGAATGAAGGTGAGTTGGATGTATATACAGGTATACAGAGGTGTGTTGGATGTATATACAGGTATACAGTGTAGGTGTGTTGGATGTATATACAGGTATAGAATGAAGGTGAGTTGGATGTATATACAGGTATACAGAGGTGTGTTGGATGTATATACAGGTATACAGTGTAGGTGTATTGGATGTATATACAGGTATACAGTGTAGGTATATTGGATGTATATACAGGCATACAGTGTAGGTATATTGGATGTATATACAGGTATACAGAGGTGTGTTGGATGTATATACAGGTATACAGTGTAGGTATATTGGATGTATATACAGGTATACAGTGTAGGTATATTGGATGTATATACAGGTATACAGAGGTGAGTTGGATGTATATACAGGTATACAGTGTAGGTATATTGGATGTATATACAGGTATACAGTGTAGGTGTGTTGGATGTATATACAGGTATACAGTGTAGGTATATTGGATGTATATACAGGCATACAGTGTAGGTATATTGGATGTATATACAGAGGTTGTTGGATGTATATACAGGTATAGAATGAAGGTGTGTTGGATGTATATACAGGTATACAGTGTGGGTGAGTTGGATGTATATACAGGTATACAGTGTAGGTGAGTTGGATGTATATACAGGTATAGAATGAAGGTGTGTTGGATGTATATACAGGTATAGAATTAAGGTGAGTTGGATGTATATACAGGTATAGAATGAAGGTGTATTGGATGTATATACAGGTATACAGTGTAGGTATATTGGATGTATATACAGGTATACAGTGTAGGTATATTGGATGTATATACAGGTATACAGTGTAGGTATATTGGATGTATATACAGGTATACAGTGTAGGTATATTGGATGTATATACAGGTATACAGTGTAGGTATATTGGATGTATATACAGGTATACAGTGTAGGTATATTGGATGTATATACAGGTATACAGTGTAGGTATATTGGATGTATATACAGGTATACAGAGGTGTGTTGGATGTATATACAGGTATACAGTGTAGGTGTGTTGGATGTATATACAGGTATAGAATGAAGGTGTGTTGGATGTATATACAGGTATACAGAGAAGGTGTGTTGGATGTATATACAGGTATACAGAGGTGTGTTGGATGTATATACAGGTATACAGTGTAGGTATATTGGATGTATATACAGGTATACAGTGTAGGTGAGTTGGATGTATATACAGGTATACAGAGAATGTGTGTTGGATGTATATACAGGTATACAGAGAATGTGTGTTGGATGTATATACAGGTATAGAATGAATGTGTGTTGGATGTATATACAGGTATAGAATGAATGTGTGTTGGATGTATATACAGGTATACAGAGAAGGTATGTTGGATGTATATACAGGTATACAGTGTAGGTATATTGGATGTATATACAGGTATACAGTGTAGGTATATTGGATGTATATACAGGTATACAGTGTAGGTATATTGGATGTATATACAGGTATACAGAGGTGTGTTGGATGTATATACAGGTATACAGTGTAGGTGAGTTGGATGTATATACAGGTATACAGTGTAGGTGAGTTGGATGTATATACAGGTATAGAATTAAGGTGTGTTGGATGTATATACAGGTATACAGTGTAGGTGAGTTGGATGTATATACAGGTATAGAATGAAGGTGTATTGGATGTATATACAGGTATACAGTGTAGTTATATTGGATGTATATACAGGTATACAGTGTAGGTATATTGGATGTATATACAGGTATACAGAGGTGTGTTGGATGTATATACAGGTATACAGTGTAGGTGTGTTGGATGTATATACAGGTATACAGTGTAGGTATATTGGATGTATATACAGGTATACAGTGTAGGTATATTGGATGTATATACAGGTATACAGAGGTGTGTTGGATGTATATACAGGTATACAGTGTAGGTGTGTTGGATGTATATACAGGTATAGAATGAAGGTGTGTTGGATGTATATACAGGTATACAGAGAAGGTGTGTTGGATGTATATACAGGTATACAGAGGTGTGTTGGATGTATATACAGGTATACAGTGTAGGTATATTGGATGTATATACAGGTATACAGTGTAGGTGTGTTGGATGTATATACAGGTATACAGAGGAGGTGTGTTGGATGTATATACAGGTATACAGAGAAGGTGTGTTGGATGTATATACAGGTATAGAATGAAGGTGCGTTGGATGTATATACAGGTATAGAATGAATGTGTGTTGGATGTATATACAGGTATACAGTGTAGGTGTGTTGGATGTATATACAGGTATAGAATGAAGGTGCGTTGGATGTATATACAGGTATACAGAGAAGGTATGTTGGATGTATATACTGGTATACAGTGTAGGTATATTGGATGTATATACAGGTATACAGTGTAGGTGTGTTGGATGTATATACAGGTATACAGTGTAGGTATATTGGATGTATATACAGGTATACAGAGAAGGTATGTTGGATGTATATACTGGTATACAGTGTAGGTATATTGGATGTATATACAGGTATACAGTGTAGGTGTGTTGGATGTATATACAGGTATACAGTGTAGGTATATTGGATGTATATACAGGTATAGAATGAAGGTGTGTTGGATGTATATACAGGTATACAGTGTAGGTATGTTGGATGTATATACAGGTATACAGTGTAGGTATATTGGATGTATATACAGGTATAGAATGAAGGTGAGTTGGATGTATATACAAGTATACAGAGGTGTGTTGGATGTATATACAGGTATACAGAGAATGTGTGTTGGATGTATATACAGGTATACAGAGAATGTGTGTTGGATGTATATACAGGTATACAGTGTAGGTATATTGGATGTATATACAGGTATAGAATGAATGTGTGTTGGATGTATATACAGGTATACAGAGGAGGTGTGTTGGATGTATATACAGGTATACAGAGAAGGTGTGTTGGATGTATATACAGGTATAGAATGAAGGTGTGTTGGATGTATATACAGGTATACAGAGAAGGTGTGTTGGATGTATATACAGGTATACAGAGAAGGTGTGTTGGATGTATATACAGGTATACAGAGAAGGTGTGTTGGATGTATATACAGGTATAGAATGAAGGTGCGTTGGATGTATATACAGGTATAGAATGAAGGTGTGTTGGATGTATATACAGGTATACAGAGAAGGTATGTTGGATGTATATACAGGTATACAGTGTAGGTATATTGGATGTATATACTGGTATACAGTGTAGGTATATTGGATGTATATACAGGTATACAGTGTAGGTATATTGGATGTATATACAGGTAAAGAATGAAGGTGAGTTGGATGTATATACAGGTATACAGAGGTGTGTTGGATGTATATACAGGTATACAGAGAATGTGTGTTGGATGTATATACAGGTATACAGAGAATGTGTGTTGGATGTATATACAGGTATAGAATGAAGGTGTGTTGGATGTATATACAGGTATACAGAGGAGGTGTGTTGGATGTATATACAGGTATACAGAGAAGGTGTGTTGGATGTATATACAGGTATACAGAGGAGGTGTGTTGGATGTATATACAGGTATACAGAGAAGGTATGTTGGATGTATATACAGGTATACAGTGTAGGTATATTGGATGTATATACAGGTATAGAATGAATGTGTGTTGGATGTATATACAGGTATAGAATGAATGTGTGTTGGATGTATATACAGGTATACAGAGAAGGTGTGTTGGATGTATATACAGGTATAGAATGAAGGTGCGTTGGATGTATATACAGGTATACAGAGAAGGTGTGTTGGATGTATATACAGGTATACAGAGAAGGTGTGTTGGATGTATATACAGGTATACAGAGAACGTGTGTTGGATGTATATACAGGTATACAGAGAAGGTGTGTTGGATGTATATACAGGTATACAGAGAAGGTGTGTTGGATGTATATACAGGTATACAGAGAACGTGTGTTGGATGTATATACAGGTATACAGAGAAGGTGTGTTGGATGTATATACAGGTATACAGAGAAGGTGTGTTGGATGTATATACAGGTATACAGAGAATGTGTGTTGGATGTATATACAGGTATACAGAGAAGGTGTGTTGGATGTATATACAGGTATACAGAGAAGGTGTGTTGGATGTATATACAGGTATACAGAGAACGTGTGTTGGATGTATATACAGGTATACAGAGAAGGTGTGTTGGATGCATATACAGGTATACAGAGAAGGTGTGTTGGATGTATATACAGGTATACAGAGAAGGTGTGTTGGATGTATATACAGGTATACAGAGAAGGTGTGTTGGATGTATATACAGGTATACAGAGAAGGTGTGTTGGATGTATATACAGGTATACAGAGAAGGTGTGTTGGATGTATATACAGGTATAGAATGAAGGTGCGTTGGATGTATATACAGGTATAGAATGAAGGTGTGTTGGATGTATATACAGGTATACAGAGAAGGTATGTTGGATGTATATACAGGTATACAGTGTAGGTATATTGGATGTATATACTGGTATACAGTGTAGGTATATTGGATGTATATACAGGTATACAGTGTAGGTATATTGGATGTATATACAGGTATAGAATGAAGGTGAGTTGGATGTATATACAGGTATACAGAGGTGTGTTGGATGTATATACAGGTATACAGAGAATGTGTGTTGGATGTATATACAGGTATACAGAGAATGTGTGTTGGATGTATATACAGGTATAGAATGAAGGTGTGTTGGATGTATATACAGGTATACAGAGGAGGTGTGTTGGATGTATATACAGGTATACAGAGAAGGTGTGTTGGATGTATATACAGGTATACAGAGGAGGTGTGTTGGATGTATATACAGGTATACAGAGAAGGTATGTTGGATGTATATACAGGTATACAGTGTAGGTATATTGGATGTATATACAGGTATAGAATGAATGTGTGTTGGATGTATATACAGGTATAGAATGAATGTGTGTTGGATGTATATACAGGTATACAGAGAAGGTGTGTTGGATGTATATACAGGTATAGAATGAAGGTGCGTTGGATGTATATACAGGTATACAGAGAAGGTGTGTTGGATGTATATACAGGTATACAGAGAAGGTGTGTTGGATGTATATACAGGTATACAGAGAACGTGTGTTGGATGTATATACAGGTATACAGAGAAGGTGTGTTGGATGTATATACAGGTATACAGAGAAGGTGTGTTGGATGTATATACAGGTATACAGAGAACGTGTGTTGGATGTATATACAGGTATACAGAGAAGGTGTGTTGGATGTATATACAGGTATACAGAGAAGGTGTGTTGGATGTATATACAGGTATACAGAGAATGTGTGTTGGATGTATATACAGGTATACAGAGAAGGTGTGTTGGATGTATATACAGGTATACAGAGAAGGTGTGTTGGATGTATATACAGGTATACAGAGAACGTGTGTTGGATGTATATACAGGTATACAGAGAAGGTGTGTTGGATGTATATACAGGTATACAGAGAAGGTGTGTTGGATGTATATACAGGTATACAGAGAACGTGTGTTGGATGTATATACAGGTATACAGAGAAGGTGTGTTGGATGTATATACAGGTATACAGAGAAGGTGTGTTGGATGTATATACAGGTATACAGAGAAGGTGTGTTGGATGTATATACAGGTATACAGAGAAGGTGTGTTGGATGTATATACAGGTATAGAATGAAGGTGTGTTGGATGTATATACAGGTATACAGAGAGGGTATGTTGGATGTATATACAGGTATACAGTGTAGGTATATTGGATGTATATACAGGTATACAGTGTAGGTATATTGGATGTATATACAGGTATACAGTGTAGGTATATTGGATGTATATACAGGTATAGAATGAATGTGTGTTGGATGTATATACAGGTATACAGTGTAGGTATATTGGATGTATATACAGGTATAGAATGAATGTGTGTTGGATGTATATACAGGTATACAGAGAAGGTGTGTTGGATGTATATACAGGTATAGAATGAAGGTGCGTTGGATGTATATACAGGTATACAGAGAAGGTATGTTGGATGTATATACAGGTATACAGTGTAGGTATATTGGATGTATATACAGGTATACAGTGTAGGTATATTGGATGTATATACAGGTATAGAATGAAGGTGAGTTGGATGTATATACAGGTATACAGAGGTGTGTTGGATGTATATACAGGTATACAGTGTAGGTGTGTTGGATGTATATACAGGTATAGAATGAAGGTGAGTTGGATGTATATACAGGTATACAGAGGTGTGTTGGATGTATATACAGGTATACAGTGTAGGTGTATTGGATGTATATACAGGTATACAGTGTAGGTATATTGGATGTATATACAGGCATACAGTGTAGGTATATTGGATGTATATACAGGTATACAGAGGTGTGTTGGATGTATATACAGGTATACAGTGTAGGTATATTGGATGTATATACAGGTATACAGTGTAGGTATATTGGATGTATATACAGGTATACAGAGGTGAGTTGGATGTATATACAGGTATACAGTGTAGGTATATTGGATGTATATACAGGTATACAGTGTAGGTGTGTTGGATGTATATACAGGTATACAGTGTAGGTATATTGGATGTATATACAGGCATACAGTGTAGGTATATTGGATGTATATACAGAGGTTGTTGGATGTATATACAGGTATAGAATGAAGGTGTGTTGGATGTATATACAGGTATACAGTGTGGGTGAGTTGGATGTATATACAGGTATACAGTGTAGGTGAGTTGGATGTATATACAGGTATAGAATGAAGGTGTGTTGGATGTATATACAGGTATAGAATTAAGGTGAGTTGGATGTATATACAGGTATAGAATGAAGGTGTATTGGATGTATATACAGGTATACAGTGTAGGTATATTGGATGTATATACAGGTATACAGTGTAGGTATATTGGATGTATATACAGGTATACAGTGTAGGTATATTGGATGTATATACAGGTATACAGTGTAGGTATATTGGATGTATATACAGGTATACAGTGTAGGTATATTGGATGTATATACAGGTATACAGTGTAGGTATATTGGATGTATATACAGGTATACAGTGTAGGTATATTGGATGTATATACAGGTATACAGAGGTGTGTTGGATGTATATACAGGTATACAGTGTAGGTGTGTTGGATGTATATACAGGTATAGAATGAAGGTGTGTTGGATGTATATACAGGTATACAGAGAAGGTGTGTTGGATGTATATACAGGTATACAGAGGTGTGTTGGATGTATATACAGGTATACAGTGTAGGTATATTGGATGTATATACAGGTATACAGTGTAGGTGAGTTGGATGTATATACAGGTATACAGAGAATGTGTGTTGGATGTATATACAGGTATACAGAGAATGTGTGTTGGATGTATATACAGGTATAGAATGAATGTGTGTTGGATGTATATACAGGTATAGAATGAATGTGTGTTGGATGTATATACAGGTATACAGAGAAGGTATGTTGGATGTATATACAGGTATACAGTGTAGGTATATTGGATGTATATACAGGTATACAGTGTAGGTATATTGGATGTATATACAGGTATACAGTGTAGGTATATTGGATGTATATACAGGTATACAGAGGTGTGTTGGATGTATATACAGGTATACAGTGTAGGTGAGTTGGATGTATATACAGGTATACAGTGTAGGTGAGTTGGATGTATATACAGGTATAGAATTAAGGTGTGTTGGATGTATATACAGGTATACAGTGTAGGTGAGTTGGATGTATATACAGGTATAGAATGAAGGTGTATTGGATGTATATACAGGTATACAGTGTAGTTATATTGGATGTATATACAGGTATACAGTGTAGGTATATTGGATGTATATACAGGTATACAGTGTAGGTATATTGGATGTATATACAGGTATACAGTGTAGGTATATTGGATGTATATACAGGTATACAGTGTAGGTATATTGGATGTATATACAGGTATACAGTGTAGGTATATTGGATGTATATACAGGTATACAGAGGTGTGTTGGATGTATATACAGGTATACAGTGTAGGTGTGTTGGATGTATATACAGGTATAGAATGAAGGTGTGTTGGATGTATATACAGGTATACAGAGAAGGTGTGTTGGATGTATATACAGGTATACAGAGGTGTGTTGGATGTATATACAGGTATACAGTGTAGGTATATTGGATGTATATACAGGTATACAGTGTAGGTGAGTTGGATGTATATACAGGTATACAGAGAAGGTGTGTTGGATGTATATACAGGTATACAGTGTAGGTATATTGGATGTATATACAGGTATACAGTGTAGGTATATTGGATGTATATACAGGTATAGAATGAAGGTGTGTTGGATGTATATACAGGTATAGAATGAAGGTGTGTTGGATGTATATACAGGTATACAGAGGTGTGTTGGATGTATATACAGGCAGAGGTCAGTCGGTTACGGTTCAGTGAATTGCAGAGTAAAGCTGATTTATGGCGCTGGGTGCGTCTCTCCAGCAATTACAATATTTAACATTCTTGTTTTTATCCAAAGGTCTCTCATAGGACAAAATGTCCATATAAGACCAGACAGTCCCTCGTCCAATGAGAGAAGAGCTCCTGTACAGCACAGGCGTCACGGACACACCGCCCATTATATTGTTCTGTGCCCCAATAATCAGAATATCTGGATTTAGACACAAGTGATCTACAGAACCTCCACCAGGCAGCTGAACAGACACATATATACAGTGTATATATATATATATATAGTGTGTGAAAGGTTCTACCTGGGAAAACATGTAATTCTGCCCAGCCAGTCTTGTGATCCCCACATGCTCTTTGCCATGGTCACTATTTTGATGCTGAAACTCCAGATCTTCCTGTGTCCCCCTCCTCCACCTTCTATGAAGGACCATCACTGGACCGCTGAGGTCCCTCCGGGGCTCTTCTCCTCTTCTATTCTCTCTTATGTTCTGCTCTAAATTCTGAGGGCCACCAGAGCGTGGGGTCATGAGTCCCGGGGGGCCCCAGAGTGATTATGAAGCTGTTTTCTCAGTGTCAGAACAAAGCTGAGGTATGATAAGGGCTGAGACACCCAACTCCATGGGGTGCATATAGACCAGTATACACTCCTATAGGCCAAAAAAGACTTCTATAGGTCAGTACAGATTTTTACTTTCCAGTATAGACCATTTACAGACCAATGTAGAACATTATGGACTAATAGAAGCCTTTGTAGACCAGTGTTTGTCATTATAGACCCAAATAGGTCATGATAGACCTTTATAGACCAGTATATATATATATATATAGACCATCATAGAGCAGTAGTGACAAATAAAGACCATTATAGGCTCTTATAGACCATTTTAGACCTCCATAGACCATTATAGATAATTATAGACCATTAAGTGCAAAATCTGGTGCAGCTCTGAATAGAAACCAATCAGCTTCCAGTTCTTATTGCCAAAGCTTAATTGAACAAACTGAAGATAGAAGCTGATTGGCTCCTGTGTGCAGCTGCACCAGATTGCTCAAGTTTTATTAAATCTCCTCCCTTACAGTCTTTCATAGACCATTATAGATAATTGTAGACCAATATAGGCTTTCCTAATCCATTGCAGACCATTGTAGATAATGATAGATCAGTATTGACCATTAGTGACCACTATAGACCGGCATTCCGCTCGCACACCCGCGGGTCACACAAAAGTTCTCTGAACCTTCGACCACCAAGAACGCGGTGATGTACAACACTATGACGAGCCGAGAAAATCAGGGACACTCCCTCCAAATCAGGGACACTCCCTCCAAATCAGGGACACTCCCTCCAAATCAGGAACACTCCCTCCAAATCAGGGACACTCCCTTCAAATCTGGGACACTCCCTTCAAATCTGGGACACTCCCTTCAAATCAGGGACACTCCCTTCAAATCTGGGACACTCCCTTCAAATCAGGGACACTCCCTTCAAATCAGGGACACTCCCTTCAAATCTGGGACACTCCCTTCAAATCTGGGACACTCCCTCCAAATCTGGGACACTCCCTCCAAATCTGGGACACTCCCTTCAAATCTGGGACACTCCCTCCAAATCTGGGACACTCCCTTCAAATCTGGAACACTCCCTCCAAATCTGGGACACCTCCAAATCTGGGACATGCCCTTCAAATCTGGGACACTCCCTCCAAATCTGGGACATGCCCTTCAAATCTGGGACACTGCCTCCAAATCAGGGGCACTCCCTCCAAATCAGGGATAGTCCCTTCAAATCCGGGACACTCCCTCCAAATCAGGGACACTCCCTCCAAATCAGGGACACTCCCTCCAAATCTGGGACACTCCCTCCAAATCTGGCACACTCCCTTCAAATCTGGGACACTCCCTCCAAATCTGGGACACTCCCTCCAAATCTGGGACACTCCCTCCAAATCAGGGATAGTCCCTTCAAATCTGGGACACTCCCTCCAAATCAGGGACACTCCCTCCAAATCTAGGACACCTCCAAATCTGAGACACTCCCTTCAAATCTGGGACACTCCCCTCAAATCAGGGACACTCCCTCCAAATCAGGGATAGTCCCTTCAAATCCGGGACACTCCCTCCAAACCAGGGACACTCCTTCCAAATCCGGGACTCTCCCTCCAAATCAGGAACAGGTGGGAGCGATGCAAAATGGCTGCACCGGGAGTGGCGGCCCAGTGCTATGAAATGACAGCCAATCTGAGCGCAGCCGGTGCTGGTGGGGGCCCGGCCTGGTTTGGTGACATGTCTGGCGATTGTATGAAAATGACCCCACACAGCAGACAGGACTCATCATCCATCTTTATACTGACATGTGGGAACTTTGCCGATTACAAGGGCACTGCGAAGGATCTGATCTTCCGGGGACACAGATTGTACAATTATTTGCATGAGATTTCCGGTAGGACTCGGATGATCTGATGGCAGCAGGTTGCCAGGTGTGGTCACATGACCTGCGCCGTGTCGGTGACATCACCACAAATCTTTCTGGAAGGTGAGTGGAACGTGCTGGAGGAACAGAACACATCATTGTGGAAAGTCGGCAGCTCTCGGCTTCCTCTTGGCGCACGGCGGCCCTCGGTGGCCCCCTGCCAGGACTGTGGAATGCCAAGGTCAGTCATGTGACTCCCAGCCAGTCACACCTGGAGGCAGACAGGTGATGTTAACTCTTCCCCCACCAGAGGGCTCTGAGCTGACACCTGGATCTTCAGAGGTTTAAATATGGTCGATGCAGTTGCTGCCCTCTAATTCTAGGAATGCCAACTGCCTGGCTGTCATGCCGATCCTCTGGATTCAGTATTCTCTGATCCAATTAAAGTACAGAGATAATGAATTCTAACTCATCTTCTGCACGGTTCTTCCAGGTCCCCCCATATTGCTGCAATGACAGGTGCACTTTACAGGAAAGCGGTACTGAGAGGAAAATATAGACGTCCAAAACCATCCTCATTCTGAAGATGCCACTTACCTGGCTGTCTCTACCTTCTACACATTCTAGTCCCTGACCCAGGACAAGCATGCAGCAAGTGAAGTCACATACCTGTTCTGGGTCAGTGAGAGGGCTGAAGCCAGTAAATCAGCATGACAGGCAATGAGCAAAGCAGTCTCCATTTTTTCTCAGCCACCCAACCAACCTCCATACATAGTGCTCCACCCAACCAGTCTCCATACATAGTGCTCCACCCAACCAGTCTCCATACATAGTGCTCCACCCAACCAACCTCCATACATAGTGCTCCACCCAACCAACCTCCATACATAGTGCTCCACCCAACCAACCTCCATACATAGTGCTCCACCCAACCAACCTCCATACATAGTGCTCCACCCAACCAGTCTCCATACATAGTGCTCCACCCAACCAACCTCCATACATAGTGCTCCACCCAACCAACCTCCATACATAGTGCTCCACCCAACCAGTCTCCATACATAGTGCTCCACCCAACCAGTCTCCATGCATAGTGCTCAACCCAACCAACCTCCATACATAGTGCTCCACCCAACCAGTCTCCATGCATAGTACTCAACCCAACCAGCCTCCATACATAGTGTTCCACCCAACCAACCTCCATACATAGTGCTCCACCCAACCAACCTCCATACATAGTGCTCCACCCAACCAACCTCCATACATAGTGCTCCACCCAACCAACCTCCATACATAGTGCTCCACCCAACCAACCTCCATACATAGTGCTCCACCCAACCAACCTCCATACATAGTGCTCCACCCAACCAACCTCCATACATAGTGTTCAACCCAACCAACCTCCATACATAGTGCTCCACCCAACCAACCTCCATACATAGTGCTCCACCCAACCAACCTCCATACATAGTGCTCCACCCAACCAACCTCCATACATAGTGCTCAACCCAACCAACCTCCATACATAGTGCTCCACCCAACCAACCTCCATACATAGTGCTCCACCCAACCAACCTCCATGCATAGTGCTCCACCCAACCAACCTCCATACATAGTGCTCCACCCAACCAACCTCCATGCATAGTGCTCCACCCAACCAACCTCCATACATAGTGCTCCACCCAACCAACCTCCATACATAGTGCTCCACCCAACCAACCTCCATACATAGTGCTCCACCCAACCAACCTCCATACATAGTGCTCAACCCAACCAACCTCCATACATAGTGTTCAACCCAACCAACCTCCATACATAGTGCTCCCCCCAACCAACCTCCATACATAGTGTTCAACCCAACCAACCTCCATACATAGTGTTCAACCCAACCAACCTCCATACATAGTGCTCCCCCCAACCAACCTCCATACATAGTGCTCCACCCAACCAACCTCCATACATAGTGCTCCACCCAACCAACCTCCATGCATAGTGCTCCACCCAACCAACCTCCATACATAGTGCTCCACCCAACCAACCTCCATACATAGTGCTCCACCCAACCAACCTCCATACATAGTGCTCCACCCAACCAACCTCCATACATAGTGCTCAACCCAACCAACCTCCATACATAGTGCTCCACCCAACCAACCTCCATACATAGTGCTCCACCCAACCAACCTCCATACATAGTGCTCCACCCAACCAACCTCCATACATAGTGCTCCACCCAACCAACCTCCATACATAGTGCTCCACCCAACCAACCTCCATACATAGTGTTCAACCCAACCAACCTCCATACATAGTGCTCCACCCAACCAACCTCCATACATAGTGTTCAACCCAACCAACCTCCATACATAGTGCTCCCCCCAACCAACCTCCATACATAGTGCTCCACCCAACCAACCTCCATACATAGTGCTCCACCCAACCAACCTCCATACATAGTGCTCCACCCAACCAACCTCCATACATAGTGCTCCACCCAACCAACCTCCATACATAGTGCTCCACCCAACCAACCTCCATACATAGTGTTCAACCCAACCAACCTCCATACATAGTGCTCCACCCAACCAACCTCCATACATAGTGTTCAACCCAACCAACCTCCATACATAGTGCTCCCCCCAACCAACCTCCATACATAGTGCTCCACCCAACCAACCTCCATACATAGTGCTCCACCCAACCAACCTCCATACATAGTGCTCCACCCAACCAACCTCCATACATAGTGCTCCACCCAACCAACCTCCATACATAGTGTTCAACCCAACCAACCTCCATACATAGTGCTCCACCCAACCAACCTCTATACATAGTGCTCAACCCAACCAACCTCCATACATAGTGCTCCCCCCAACCAACCTCCATACATAGTGCTCAACCCAACCAACCTCCATACATAGTGCTCCACCCAACCAACCTCCATACATAGTGCTCAACCCAACCAACCTCCATACATAGTGCTCCACCCAACCAACCTCCATACATAGTGCTCCACCCAACCAACCTCCATACATAGTGCTCCACCCAACCAACCTCCATACATAGTGCTCCACCCAACCAACCTCTATACATAGTGCTCAACCCAACCAACCTCCATACATAGTGCTCCCCCCAACCAACCTCCATACCTAGTGCTCAACCCAACCAACCTCCATACATAGTGCTCCACCCAACCAACCTCCATACATAGTGCTCAACCCAACCAACCTCCATACATAGTGCTCCACCCAACCAACCTCCATACATAGTGCTCCACCCAACCAACCTCCATACATAGTGCTCCACCCAACCAACCTCCATACATAGTGCTCCACCCAACCAACCTCCATACATAGTGCTCCACCCAACCAACCTCCATACATAGTGCTCCACCCAACCAACCTCCATACATAGTGCTCCACCCAACCAACCTCTATACATAGTGCTCAACCCAACCAACCTCCATACATAGTGCTCCCCCCAACCAACCTCCATACATAGTGCTCAACCCAACCAGCCTCCATACATAGTGCTCCACCCAACCAGCCTCCATACATAGTGCTCCACCCAACCAACCTCCATACATAGTGCTCAACCCAACCAACCTCCATACATAGTGTTCAACCCAACCAGCCTCCATACATAGTGCTCCACCCAACCAGCCTCCATACATAGTGCTCAACCCAACCAACCTCCATACATAGTGATCAACCCAACCAACCTTCATACATAGTGCTCCACCCAACCAGCCTCCATACATAGTGCTCAACCCAACCAGCCTCCATACATAGTGCTCAACCCAACCAGCCTCCATACATAGTGCTCAACCCAACCAACCTCCATACATAGTGCTCCACCCAACCAACCTCCATACATAGTGATCAACCCAACCAACCTCCATACATAGTGCTCAACCCAACCAACCTCCATACATAGTGCTCAACCCAACCAACCTCTATACATAGTGCTCAACCCAACCAACCTCCATACATAGTGCTCAACCCAACCAGCCTCCATATATAGTGCTCCACCCAACCAACCTCCATACATAGTGTTCCACCCAACCAGTCTCCATACATAGTGCTCCACCCAACCAACCTCCATACATAGTGCTCCACCCAACCAGGCTCCGTACATAGTGTTTAACCCAACCAGCCTCCATACATAGTGCTCAACCCAACCAGTCTCCATACATAATGCTCAACCCAACCAGCCTCCATACATAGTGCTCAACCCAACCAACCTCCATACATAGTGCTCCACCCAACCAACCTCCATACATAGTGCTCCACCCAACCAACCTCCATACATAGTGCTCCACCCAACCAACCTCCATACATAGTGCTCCACCCAACCAACCTCCATACATAGTGCTCCACCCAACCAACCTCCATACATAGTGTTCAACCCAACCAACCTCCATACATAGTGCTCCACCCAACCAACCTCCATACATAGTGTTCAACCCAACCAACCTCCATACATAGTGCTCCCCCCAACCAACCTCCATACATAGTGCTCCACCCAACCAACCTCCATACATAGTGCTCCACCCAACCAACCTCCATACATAGTGCTCCACCCAACCAACCTCCATACATAGTGCTCCACCCAACCAACCTCCATACATAGTGTTCAACCCAACCAACCTCCATACATAGTGCTCCACCCAACCAACCTCTATACATAGTGCTCAACCCAACCAACCTCCATACATAGTGCTCCCCCCAACCAACCTCCATACATAGTGCTCAACCCAACCAACCTCCATACATAGTGCTCCACCCAACCAACCTCCATACATAGTGCTCAACCCAACCAACCTCCATACATAGTGCTCCACCCAACCAACCTCCATACATAGTGCTCCACCCAACCAACCTCTATACATAGTGCTCAACCCAACCAACCTCCATACATAGTGCTCCCCCCAACCAACCTCCATACATAGTGCTCAACCCAACCAGCCTCCATACATAGTGCTCCACCCAACCAGCCTCCATACATAGTGCTCCACCCAACCAACCTCCATACATAGTGCTCAACCCAACCAACCTCCATACATAGTGCTCAACCCAACCAACCTCCATACATAGTGTTCAACCCAACCAGCCTCCATACATAGTGCTCCACCCAACCAGCCTCCATACATAGTGCTCAACCCAACCAACCTCCATACATAGTGATCAACCCAACCAACCTTCATACATAGTGCTCCACCCAACCAGCCTCCATACATAGTGCTCAACCCAACCAGCCTCCATACATAGTGCTCAACCCAACCAGCCTCCATACATAGTGCTCAACCCAACCAACCTCCATACATAGTGCTCCACCCAACCAACCTCCATACATAGTGATCAACCCAACCAACCTCCATACATAGTGCTCAACCCAACCAACCTCCATACATAGTGCTCAACCCAACCAACCTCTATACATAGTGCTCAACCCAACCAACCTCCATACATAGTGCTCAACCCAACCAGCCTCCATATATAGTGCTCCACCCAACCAACTTCCATACATAGTGTTCCACCCAACCAGTCTCCATACATAGTGCTCCACCCAACCAGGCTCCGTACATAGTGTTTAACCCAACCAGCCTCCATACATAGTGCTCAACCCAACCAGCCTCCATACATAGTGCTCAACCCAACCAGCCTCCATACATAGTGCTCCACCCAACCAGCCTCCATACATAGTGCTCAACCCAACCAGCCTCCATACATAGTGCTCCACCCAACCAACTTCCATACATAGTACTCAAACAAGCCAACCACTATACATAGTGCTCCACCCAACCAACCTCCATACATAGTGCTCAACCCAACCAGCCGCCATACATAGTGCTCAACCCAACCAGCCTCCATACATAGTGCTAAACCCAACCAGCCTCCATACATAGTGCTCCACCCAACCAACCTCCATACATAGTACTCAAACGAGCCAACCACCATACATAGTGCTTAACCCAACCAGTCTTCATACATAGTGCTCCACCCAACCAACCTCCATACATAGTGCTCAACCCAGCCAGCCTCCATACATAGTGCTCCACCCAACCAGGCTCTGCACATAGTGTTTAACCCAACCAACCTCCATACTTAGTGCTCAACCCAACCAGCCGCCATACATAGTGCTCAACCCAACCAGTCTCCATACATAGTGCTCAACCCAACCAGCCTCCATACATAGTGCTCAACCCAACCAGCCTCCATACATAGTGCTCCACCCAACCAGCCTCCATACATAGTGCTCAACCCAACCAGCCTCCATACATAGTGCTCCACCCAACCAACCTCCATACATAGTACTCAAACGAGCCAACCACTATATATAGTGCTCAACCCAACCAGTCTCCATACATAGTGCTCCACCCAACCAACCTCCATACATAGTGCTCAACCCAGCCAGCCTCCATACATAGTGCTCCACCCAACCAGGCTCCGCACATAGTGTTTAACCCAACCAGCCTCCATACATAGTGCTCAACCCAACCAGCCGCCATACATAGTGCTCAACCCAACCAGTCTCCATACATAGTGCTCAACCCAACCAGCCTCCATACATAGTGCTCCCCCCAACCAACCTCCATACATAGTGCTCAACCCAACCAGCCTCCATACATAGTGCTCCACCCAACCAGCCTCCATACATAGTGCTCCACCCAACCAACCTCCATACATAGTGCTCAACCCAACCAACCTCCATACATAGTGATCAACCCAACCAACCTCCATACATAGTGCTCAACCCAACCAACCTCCATACATAGTGCTCAACCCAACCAACCTCTATACATAGTGCTCAACCCAACCAACCTCCATACATAGTGCTCAACCCAACCAGCCTCCATATATAGTGCTCCACCCAACCAACTTCCATACATAGTGTTCCACCCAACCAGTCTCCATACATAGTGCTCCACCCAACCAGGCTCCGTACATAGTGTTTAACCCAACCAGCCTCCATACATAGTGCTCAACCCAACCAGTCTCCATACATAGTGCTCAACCCAACCAGCCTCCATACATAGTGCTCAACCCAACCAGCCTCCATACATAGTGCTCCACCCAACCAGCCTCCATACATAGTGCTCAACCCAACCAGCCTCCATACATAGTGCTCCACCCAACCAACTTCCATACATAGTACTCAAACAAGCCAACCACTATACATAGTGCTCCACCCAACCAACCTCCATACATAGTGCTCAACCCAACCAGCCGCCATACATAGTGCTCAACCCAACCAGCCTCCATACATAGTGCTCAACCCAACCAGCCTCCATACATAGTGCTCCACCCAACCAACCTCCATACATAGTACTCAAACGAGCCAACCACCATACATAGTGCTTAACCCAACCAGTCTTCATACATAGTGCTCCACCCAACCAACCTCCATACATAGTGCTCAACCCAGCCAGCCTCCATACATAGTGCTCCACCCAACCAGGCTCTGCACATAGTGTTTAACCCAACCAACCTCCATACTTAGTGCTCAACCCAACCAGCCGCCATACATAGTGCTCAACCCAACCAGTCTCCATACATAGTGCTCAACCCAACCAGCCTCCATACATAGTGCTCAACCCAACCAGCCTCCATACATAGTGCTCCACCCAACCAGCCTCCATACATAGTGCTCAACCCAACCAGCCTCCATACATAGTGCTCCACCCAACCAACCTCCATACATAGTACTCAAACGAGCCAACCACTATATATAGTGCTCAACCCAACCAGTCTCCATACATAGTGCTCCACCCAACCAACCTCCATACATAGTGCTCAACCCAGCCAGCCTCCATACATAGTGCTCCACCCAACCAGGCTCCGCACATAGTGTTTAACCCAACCAGCCTCCATACATAGTGCTCAACCCAACCAGCCGCCATACATAGTGCTCAACCCAACCAGTCTCCATACATAGTGCTCAACCCAACCAGCCTCCATACATAGTGCTCAACCCAACCAGCCTCCGTACATAGTGATCAACCCAACCAGCCTCCATACATAGTGCTTCACCCAACCAGCTTCCATACATAGTACTCAAACGAGCCAACCTCCATACATAGTGCTCAACCCAACCAGTCTCCATACATAGTGCTCAACCCAACCAGCCTCCATACATAGTGCTCAACCCAACCAGCCTCCATACATAGTGCTAAACCCAACCAGCCTCCATACATAGTGCTTAACCCACCCAGCCTCCATACCCAACCAGCCTCCATACATAGTGATCAACTCAATCAGCCTCCATACGTAGTGCTCCACCCAACTAACCTCCATACATAGTGCTCAACCCAACCAGCCTCCATACATAGTGCTCAACCCAACCAGCCTCCATACATATTGCTCAACCCAACCAGCCTCCGTACATAGTGTTTAACTCAACCAGCCTCCATACATAGTGCTCAACCCACCCAGCCTCCATACATAGTGCTCCACCCAACCAACCTCCATACATAGTGCTCAACCCAACCAACCTCCATACATAGTGCTCCTCCAACTAGCCTCCATACATTGTGCTCAACCCAACCAGCCTCCATACATAGTGATCAACTCAATCAGCCTCCATACATAGTGCTCAACCCAACCAGCCTCCATACATAGTGCTCAACCCAACCAGCCTCCATACATAGTACTCAACCCAACCAGCCTCCATACATAGTGATCAACTCAATCAGCCTCCATACATAGTGCTCAACCCAACCAGCCTCCATACATAGTGCTCAACCCAACCAGTCTCCATACATAGTGCTCAACCCAACCAGCCTCCATACATAGTGCTCAACCCAACCAGCCTCCGTACATAGTGATCAACCCAACCAGCCTCCATACATAGTGCTTCACCCAACCAGCTTCCATACATAGTACTCAAACGAGCCAACCTCCATACATAGTGCTCAACCCAACCAGTCTCCATACATAGTGCTCAACCCAACCAGCCTCCATACATAGTGCTCAACCCAACCAGCCTCCATACATAGTGCTAAACCCAACCAGCCTCCATACATAGTGCTTAACCCACCCAGCCTCCATACCCAACCAGCCTCCATACATAGTGATCAACTCAATCAGCCTCCATACGTAGTGCTCCACCCAACTAACCTCCATACATAGTGCTCAACCCAACCAGCCTCCATACATAGTGCTCAACCCAACCAGCCTCCATACATATTGCTCAACCCAACCAGCCTCCGTACATAGTGTTTAACTCAACCAGCCTCCATACATAGTGCTCAACCCACCCAGCCTCCATACATAGTGCTCCACCCAACCAACCTCCATACATAGTGCTCAACCCAACCAACCTCCATACATAGTGCTCCTCCAACTAGCCTCCATACATTGTGCTCAACCCAACCAGCCTCCATACATAGTGATCAACTCAATCAGCCTCCATACATAGTGCTCAACCCAACCAGCCTCCATACATAGTGCTCAACCCAACCAGCCTCCATACATAGTGCTCAACCCAACCAGCCTCCATACATAGTGCCCCCCGCCAACCAGCCTCCATACATAGTGCTTAACCCAACCAGCCTCCGTACATAGTGATCAACCCAACCAGCCTCCATACATAGTGATCAACTTAATCAGCCTCCATACATAGTGCTCAACCCAACCAGCCTCCATACATAGTGCTCAACCCAACCAGCCTCCATACATAGTGCTCCATCCAGATCAGGGTGAATGTGATCTGGGTGAATGTGATTTCTATAATCTGTGTGAATGTGATCCCTGTGATCTGGGTGAATGTGATCTCTGTGATCTGGGTGAATGTGATCCCTGTGATCTGGGTGAATGTGACCCCTGTGATCTGGGTGAATGTGATCTCTGTGATCTGGGTGAATGTGATCCCTGTGATCTGGGTGAATGTGATCCCTTTGATCTGGGTGAATGTGATCCCTGTGATCTGGGTGAATGTGACCCCTGTGATCTGGGTGAATGTGATCCCTGTGATCTGGGTGAATGTGATCCCTGTGATCTGGGTGAATGTGATCCCTGTGATCTGGGTGAATGTGATCCCTTTGATCTGGGTGAATGTGACCCCTGTGATCTGGGTGAATGTGACCCCTGTGATCTGGGTGAATGTGACCCCTGTGATCTGGGTGAATGTGATCCCTGTGATCTGGGTGAATGTGATTCCTGTGATCTGGGTGAATGTGATCCCTTTGATCTGGGTGAATGTGATCCCTTTGATCTGGGTGAATGTGATCCCTGTGATCTGGGTGAATGTGATTCCTTTGATCTGGGTGAATGTGACCCATGTGATCTGGGTGAATGTGATTCCTTTGATCTGGGTGAATGTGATCCCTGTGATCTGGGTGAATGTGATCCCTGTGATCTGGGTGAATGTGATCCCTGTGATCTGGGTGAATGTGATCCCTTTGATCTGGGTGAATGTGATCCCTGTGATCTGGGTGAATGTGATCCCTGTGATCTGGGTGAATGTGATTCCTGTGATCTGGGTGAATGTGATCCCTGTGATCTGGGTGAATGTGATCCCTGTGATCTGGGTGAATGTGATCCCTGTGATCTGGGTGAATGTGATCCCTTTGATCTGGGTGAATGTGATCCCTGTGATCTGGGTGAATGTGATCCCTGTGATCTGGGTGAATGTGATTCCTGTGATCTGGGTGAATGTGAGCTGGGTAAGACGAGCTCACACAGGTTGGAATTGCTGGAATGTGACTCGTTCAGTAAGTTCTCTCTGACCAATTATGTGAATTTTTTCTTACAGGCGAAGCCCGGAGCCTCCAATCATCATCAGAGTCCTCATCTCATTGTGAAGATGAAGTGTGGAAACTATTTGTATCGCTCCACATAAACCATCATCACCAGAGAGGTGGAGGACGATGGGGGGGATGGGGGAGGATGGGGTTTGGACAGATCCCCATCCCGATATGGGATCTACAGTGTCTGGTCAGGGATAAAGTTGTGGAGAAGTATAAAGCAGGGTTGGGTTATAAATAAATCTCCCAAGCTTTGACCATCTCACGGAGCTCTGTTCAATCCATCATCGGAAAATGGAAAGAGTATGGGCACAACTGCAAACCTACCAAGACACGGCCGTCCACCTAAACTGACCGGGCCGGGCAAGGAGAGCATTCATCAGAGAAGAGCCAAGAGGTCCATGGTAACTCTGGAGGAGCTGCAGAGATCCACAGCTCAGGGGGGAGAATCTGTCCACAGGACAACTATTAGTCGTCTCTCCACAAATCTGCCCTTTATGGAAGAGTGACAAGAAGAAAGACATTGGAGAAAGAAAGTCATAAGAAGTCCGGTTTGTAGTTTGTGAGAAGCCATGTGGGGGAGGGGGCAGCAAACATGTGGAAGAAGGTGATCTGGTCAGAGGAGACCAAAATTCTACTTTATGACCTAAAAGCAAAACGCTATGTGTGGGGGAAACTAACACTGCCCATCCCCCGAACACACCATCCCCACCGTGAGACATGGTGGTGGCAACATCATGTGGTGGGGATGGTTTTCTTCAGCAGGGACAGGGAAGCTGGTCAGAGTTGATGGGAAGATGGATGGAGACAAATACAGGACAATCTTAGAAGAAAACCTGTTAGAGTCGGCAAAAGACTTGAGACCGGGGCGGAGGTTCACCTTCCAGCAGGACAACGACCCGAAACATCCAGCCAGAGCTACAATGGAATGGTTTACATCAAAGCATATTCATGTGTTAGAATGGCCCAGTCACAGTCCAGACCTAAATCCCATTGAGAATCTGTGGCCAGACTTGAAAATTGCTGATCACAGACGCTCTCCATCCAATCTGACAGAGCTTGAGATATTTTACAAAGAAGAAGAATGGGCAGAAATGTCCTCTCTAGATGGGCAAAGCTGGTAGAGACACCCCCAAAAAGACTTGTAGAGAAAGGGGGTTCTACAAAGTATTGACTCCGGGGGGCGCCATACAAATGCCCCTCCCCCACACTTTTCACATATTTATTTGTATCATTTTCCTTCCACTTCACAATTATGTGACACTTTGTGTTGGTCCATCACATAAAATCCCAATAAAATACATTTATGGTTCTGGTTTTATCCCTTTGCAGTTTTCCATATCTGTCTGTTTATTGGCTCTTGTTGATCAGCTGATTCCTACTGTGGCGGGATGTAGGTTGGTGAGCACTGCCCTCCGCTGGAGAAGGTCACCCCACCTACGGGCGCTTCTTGGAGGCAGTTGGGGAATGAGAAGTTACCCCTATATAAGGACAGCAGAGGCCCTCGGAAGTGTCAGGAAGTTTGGTCCAAATGGTTGGAAGAACCGTCTACAGCCTAGAGAGGAACCCAGACGGGTCTGAACTGAGAATACCCCCCCCCCCCAGCCTGAACGCCGATGTGACGCTCCACCCTCCACCAGAGTCAATGGTCCTTCCTTAGGCCTTTACACTTACCCCATATAGGTGGGGGCACGGGGGCAAATGTCCTGCCATCTCCCCAATCCCCACCTGTGGGATCCAAACCTCATCTGAACATCATGGTGCTGCCGCTTGTAATGTAATGATGAGTTGATGATGTTGTGCACCTTCCAGGGCAAGTCACCACTATACCTCTATACTGCCCTCTATCTTATTTGTCTGAATGTGCTTCACACCAATAAAAAGATTTATAAAAAAAAAATACATTTACATTTTTGGTTGTAACATTACAAAATGTGGGGAAATTGAAGGGGTATGAATACTTTTCAAGGCATTGTATTATCATACATGGACCAGGATGGGATCTCACTCTCTCGGGATCTGTTATACAGGGATCTATATCATACATGGACCAGGATGGGATCTCACTCTCTCGGGATCTGGTATACAGGGATCTATATCATACAAGGATCGGGATGGGATCTCACTCTCTCGGGATCTGGTATACAGGGATCTATATCATACAAGGATCGGGATGGGATCTCACTCTCTCGGGATCTGGTATACAGGGATCTATATCATACATGGACCAGGATGGGATCTCACTCTCTCGGGATCTGGTATACAGGGATCTATATCATACAAGGATCGGGATGGGATCTCACTCTCTTGGGATTTGGTATACAGGGATCTATATCATACAAGGATCGGGATGGGATCTCACTCTCTCGGGATCTGGTATACAGGGATCTATATCATACATGGACCAGGATGGGATCTCACTCTCTCGGGATCTGGTATACAGGGATCTATATCATACAAGGATCGGGATGGGATCTCACTCTCTCGGGATTTGGTATACAGGGATCTATATCATACAAGGATCGGGATGGGATCTCACTCTCTCGGGATCTGGTATACAGGGAGCTATATCATACATGGATCGGGATGGGATCTCACTCTCTTTGGATCTGGTATACAGGGATCTATATCATACACGGATCGGGATGGGATCTCACTCTCTCGGGATCTGTTATACAGGAATCTATATCATACAAGGATCGGGATGGGATCTCACTCTCTCGGGATCTGTTATACAGGAATCTATATCATACAAGGATCGGGATGGGATCTCACTCTCTCGGGATCTGGTATACAGGGATCTATATCATACAAGGATCGGGATGGGATCTCACTCTCTCGGGATCTGGTATACAGGGATCTATATCATACAAGGATCGGGATGGGATCTCACTCTCTCGGGATCTGGTATACAGGGATCTATATCATACAAGGATCGGGATGGGATCTCACTCTCTCGGGATCTGGTATACAGGGATCTATATCATACACGGTTCGGGATGGGATCTCACTCCCCATATCCTTCATTCGCTGACTTTGCAGAGTGAAGATTGGCGGTCTTGTTCTCTGCTCGGTTGGCAGATGTGGCGGGTTGCGGCGCGGTGGGGGGTGGGGGATCATTATACATAAAGCAGGAGACGCGGTGGTCCTGCGGAGCGAGTAATGCGCACAGACGCGGAATGTTCGCCTCGGGATCCTCGCCTTTATAACGGATCATTTACATTCTTTACACTAAGAGGAGAATTTATTTGCAGCGCCGGATGGAAGAGATTTGGGAATGAGGAGCGGAGAGAACAGCTGCATGATAATTCTCTGCGCAGCGCCACGCAGAACCGCCGCGTTCCGGGATACGACTTTCTACGGGACGTCCGCCTTCATCTTCTGGGGGGGCACACTGATCGTATGGAATGATGAGCAACGCAACTCACTGCAGGAAGACCCCCACGTTCCTCACCCCCCCACCCCCCACGATCCTCACCCCCCAATGATCCTCATGTGAATGAGCGGTTTTGTGCGCGCCATGTATGGTGGATCTATGCACAAAAACCTCACCAAAGGCGTTTCCCGCACTTTGAGCGTTGAGCTTCACGCGTTTTGTTTACAACGCATTTTGGAATGCAGAAAAACGCACACCTGCTGCCCATGTTTGGGGTGCCATTAACAATGGGATTGCAGCGTGACATGCGGTACATGAATGCAGCAAAAAAAAAAAAAAAAACACATCTTCTTGCTCACGTTGATGGAACGCTCAGGTGTGATTAGAAGTAGTCTTTTTTTTCCCCCCCCCGCATTGGGTTTTGTGCATTTTTGCGTGTTTTGCCACATCTGCTTGCCATCTTTGGGGGGCCATTAACAATAACTGGCGACAAAAATGTGACATGCGTATTTCATGCGTTTTATAAATGCAATTTTACGCACATTTATGAAAGTGATCTTTTCCCTGTTCTCCATTAATACTTTACTGCCACCTACTGGTCGTGTGTGGGAGCGGCTCCTGGCATCCCAGTTACTGCAGTTGGTTCCATAGACTGTTATACTCTGTTCTATACGGATTGCACACCGTTCTTCCATTCCATCTGCGCTGTCAATGTACACGGCGCTCATTCAACAAACGCCAAGTTGCAGATAACTGACTGATTGTTTGGCTGGTTCCGTTGCAATTCACACCCACAGCTGGTGGTAGTACCCCCCTAATGTGTGAGGGCGTTATGGTAAATAAAAGGGCGCGGTCTGATTTTTGGAGCGTTGTGGGGCATGGCGTATAATAAAGGTCAGACGTGGGCCATTGTCTGCGACCTGTCTGCGTTCCTACAAGGAGAGATGCCGGCCGCGCTGTAATCTGATTACTCTCCATATGTTCTCCCAGTCCGGGATTAATCCGGCTCACAGGGACGCCTGGCAGATGGAGGGTTAAGTCCCCCAGGAATGGCGGCGCGGTACACGACCCCCCTATTCTGCACCGGATAATAAATAAACTGCATCAGACGCTAATCTCCCTACAACAGACAATCCAGAACCCAAATTCTGCCAGAATCTGGGTCTCCAAATGTGTGCCGGTCTGTAGATGGGAGCGATGACATCATTGCTCTGTAGATGGGAGCGATGACATCATTGTCCTGTAGATGGGAGCGATGACATCATTGCCCTGTAGATGGGAACGATGACATCATTGTCCTGTAAATGAGAGCGATGACATAATTGTCCTGTAAATGAGAGCGATGACATCATTGTCCTGTAGATGAGAGCGATGACATCATTGTCCTGTAGATGGGAGCGATGACATCATTGTCCTGTAGATGGGAGCGATGACATCATTGTCCTGTAGATGGAGTGATGACATCATTGCTCTGTAGATGGGAGCGATGACATCATTGTCCTGTAGATGGGAACGATGACATCATTGTCCTGTAAATGAGAGCGATGACATAATTGTCCTGTAAATGAGAGCAATGACATCATTGTCCTGTAGATGGAGTGATGACATCATTGCTCTGTAGATGGGAGCGATGACATCATTGTCCTGTAGATGAGAGTGATGACATCATCTACAGTAGAGAATGACGCAGGCTGCCATTGATGGCCTCTTCTAGATCCGGGGACCGGTATGTGGCGCGGTCCTGACTTCACTTGCTGCATGCTTGCTCCAGTATAGAAGTCGTAGGATGAGCATGACCCCTTCCCCGATCTGTCATGGCCGCCTCCTTAGTTCCTTCACTTTGGTGAGAAATCATCTGCGGGGGTCGGTGTAAATCTGCGATCACACGGCGATCGTTTACCCCAAACTGAAATGTAAATAATGAAGAGTGTTTCTGATGGTGATTATTATGAGGGATCGATGTCTTTATTTATCTGTAACTATGTGATTAGGGGGATGGGGATGACCTGCGTCTTCCCTGCGATGGTATAAGAGTGACGCTGTGCGCGGCGGTAACCCATAGCAACCTGACTCGCCCCGTCGCAGGACCACAGAGGGTTTCTTGGTTCCGTGGTGTCGCTGTTCCAGGAGGTGAAGGGGTTAAAGGCGCAGGCAGTGCCCCCTCCCCCCACCCACTGAATATTCAATGTCTGCCTCCCCGTCGGGCTCGGCGTTGTCTCCTCTCGGCAGGTACAGAGCGCTGCGCGGATCCATGCCAGGGAGGACAAACAAAACTCCCCTGTTGGCACTTTCAGCGTACGAACACAGCGCGCCATTCATAGCGCCCCTCCCCCCCCCCCGATTGTACGGCTTTGCATCGGGACACAAACAATGAGTGTAAATAGCGCGCTCCTTCCTGGGCGTCCTGTAACAGATCGAGTCAGCGAGGACGATCGTATAGACACCGCACTGACAGATCGCTATCACCATCCTGCAACTTTAATGAACGGAAAAAAAGAGTGCGGGGGGAGGGGGAAAGTAAAGAACCAACCAGTGCCCAGAGAACGCTGCGACCGACATGTCACCATCATATCCCCCAACAATCGCCCATCGCCTGAAAAATTCCGACACTCCCTCCCAAAAGCCACTCATTCACAAACAAGTGAGAAGCGTTTGTGGCTTCCAGTGACCAATCAGAAGTCTCCTTTCATCGGCCGCTCTGGGCGTGGCTCTCATTTCCTTTTCTCTGTGAATCAGCCACCAGATTTTCCCGCTGAGGCCGGCGCTACATAAGAGACCCCCCCCCCCCCCCGAACGCGGCAGAGGCGGATAATTATAATGGGGTGTAAATCTTCGTACCTTTTCTGTACAATAAAGTCTCGATGTTATAACAGCGGCGCGCGGTCTGCGTCCAATCACGGGTGCCCACATAATGAAGCCTTTGCGCCAATGTTCTCATTTACAAACAGTTCCCGCCTCCGGAGTCGTGCGAATACCGCAGAGAACGCTGATTCAAAAATATTGGTGCCGACGGAGAAAGCGCGCTGAAATCTAGCGCAACACCATGTCACACCCTCATCAATCAGCAGACACCATTTTTAATCATTTGTAGCGGGAGGAGCTAACACTGCAGACAGACAGGAACTGGCGGATTTTGTAGGGTGCAGCAGTCTACTGATCTGACCATACACTATACAATCCGATTGTATGATCTCCTTTACATCTGCCATCATCTATGGAGCACAACAGCTTTCCTGATTGGATACAGATTGATTGAATCATTTAGGGAGGTCCTCGTCAGTGTTCAATTTTTTAGGGAGGCAGCCCGCGGCCCCCACCCAGACAGCTACCCCCCCCACCCAAACAGCCACCCAACCACCACCAAATACCCCTCCCACCCCCTCATCACTCGATTGATCACCGCTACCCAAAACAAAAACTCCACCCCCCCACCCCATCGTTCGCCGATTCACTCGCTCGTCAGGCTCCCTACCAGCTCCACACTTACCTTCATCCCTGCATCTCTCTCCCCGAGTCCCAGACAATCAGGAGTCCTGGAATACGGCCAATGGGGTCTTAGGACTCCCGGCCAATCAGGAGTCCTGGAATACAGCCAATGGGGTCTTAGGACTTCCGGCCAATCAGGAGTCCTGGAATATGGCCAACTGGGTCTAAGGGCTTCCGGCCAATCAGGAGTCCTGGAATACAGCCAATGGGGTTTTAGGACTACCGGCCAATCAGGACTCATGGAATATGGCCAATGGGGTCTTAGGTCTCCCGGACAATCAGGAGTCCCGGAATGCGGTCAATGGGGTCTTAGCACCTGTTTCCTGATTGGTCAGGAGGGGAAACAGAAAGACACAAGTGAATATTAACTCACTATTGCCACACAACTGGGTGGGTTCAGGGCACAGTGCTCTGCGCCCCGAGCCCACCCTTTTTAAAGCCAATTAGAGCCTCCAGATCTAATCACTTGCTTCAAAAAAAAACAAAAAAAACATTGGAATCCATGCGTCCGGCGCCCCACATGTACATTAGGGGGGCGGCACCTTTGCACCCTGCATGAGCAGGTCCTCGTATTACATCGTTTTGGTAAATCTGAAGTTAATTGTACAAAGTAGACACATGCGATTCCTATCATTACTAAATCTATTGGACAAAATTTTAGTTATTCGAAGATTCAGATGTATCCGAATCTCAATAGTAACAAATTCCAACAAATCCCAAATCAATTATAACAAAACAACACATTGATTTGTTCCATTCAGATCTGATATAATGTAACGACATAACGAATGATCAGAACTGATTCGGATCCTTTTCGCTTTTATATTATTCATGATTATAAATGGCTACGGATGAGACGGGAACTCATTTCCATGAATCTGGGAGGGCAGAAAAGTGAAAATCGGACGATTCGTATTTATTGTGTGCGGATTGGATGGAGGAGGATCCCTACGAATCTCCCAATCATAACACAACGAATGAATCACAAATGACATTTGTTACATTTGTTATTGTTGTGATTCGAAGATTCTGATGGATCCGCCTCCAAAGGTCATCTCCCGAAATAACGAATGAACACGTTGAAAACAAATATAGACGATCGTCCAAAATAACTTCCGAAATACAAATCGTTCTAAAAGAAGGAAAATGACAAAACCAAATGATTAACTTAACGAACGAATCCGAAACAAAACACACTTCTCCATCATTCTCATCTCTTGTACAAAGATTGGAGGGTCAGACTGGGGCTTATTCACCAACACTGGGGCATGCAAAATCTGATCCAATCAGATTCCAGGCTTCATTTCCAAAGCTTAATTGAAGAAGCCGAAGGTAGAAGTTGATTGGCTGCCATGCAGAGCTGCACCACATTCTCCAGTTTTAGTAAATCCCCCTCCCCCCCCATTGTAACAAGTGTGGTGACCCTCAGACATTCGGATTCCTGTAACTCTATTCTGGACCTGAATCCCGACATTCCCAACTCCCTTTATTTTTAGATCTGACCCCCCCATCCCCCGAGCACAGACTCCATTCACTGAGCTCTGACACACTTTATTGTTGTCTTCGGCCCTCATTGGCTGTCCGTCCGCAAAATAACGATCGTTATGATAAATAATCGGTATAGTTTGATGATTGGCTGAACAAACCATTTGCGGAGGTTTCACCTCCCTCCTTGGTGATTGGTCAACATTAAGGAATGTGAACATCTGGGGAACTCTGGGTAACAAATGGGTGAATTCTCGGGCACATGTTGGGTGAATTCTGGGTGAGCCTTGTGTGCATTCTGCATGAATAGCAGGTAAATTATTTTTGCTGTAAAGGACGGGTGAATTCTGGAGCAACATCGGGTGAATTCTCCGTAAACAAAAGGTTAATTCTGGGGTATGCTAGGTGAATATCTGGGTCAACAGTAAGTGAATTTTGGGTAAATGTTTGGTGAATTCTGGGTGAATGTAGGGTGAACTCTTTGGCAGCATTGAGTGAATTCTGGGTGAACGTTGGGTGAGTTCTTGGTCAACACTGAGTGAATTCTGGGTGAATGTTGAGTGAGTTTCTGGTCAACATTCAGTGAATTCTGGGTGAACATTGGGTGAATTCCTGATCAACATTGAATTAATTCTGGGTGAACGTAGGGTGAATTCTTGGTCAATACTGAGTGAATTCTGGGTAAATGTTGAGTGAGTTCCTGGTCAACATTCAGTGAATACTGGGTGAACGTCGGGTGAATTCTTGGTCAACACTGAGTGAATTCTGGGTGAATGTCGAGTGAGTTCTTGGTCAACATTCAGTGAATTCTGGGTGAACGTCGGGTGAATTCTTGGTCAATACTGAGTGAATTCTGGGTGAATGTCGAGTGAGTTCGTGGTCAACATTGAATGAATTCTGGGTGAACGTTGGGTGAATTCCTGGTCAATACTGAGTGAATTCTGGGTGAATGTAGGGGGAATTCTTGGTCAACATTCAGTGAATTCTGGGTGAACGTTGAGTCGGGTGAAAACATTGAGAGGAAAATCAGTTTTTCAATACACACAAACATCGCCCTCACACATTCACCCATGATTTGGCTGTCCATGGGGATTGGCTGGACGTTTTATCACCAGTATCTCTATAGCACTGACAGCTGTAAAGAGCCGGGAGAAGGGGTGATGGGGGAGGGGGTTCCCAGTTTCTTCAATGGATCTGTGGTGGTGTCCATGGACCATTCCCAACCTCTCCATGGGATGTGTGGTGATGTCCATGGACTATTTGTGACGTCTCCCATCCCACACTCTGCTGAGTGCTTCTGTCAGTATATCCCACTTCCTCCAGATTCACCATCAGAGAGATATATTATTATAGCTCCATTGAATACAAGTCTATCCGGGAATAGCTTGTAGAATCTTGAATGATTTATCGGACAGAATACAGACTTTTTATACACTTTTAACAGAAGGGGTTCGATAACGAGGTAGGGCTGCTCATGGATACTCCCCCCTCCCCTATAGCAACAACTTAAAGACAATTATATAATTAACCTGCTAATTAACACAGCACTTAAGGCAGCCTAGGTGACCAGACAGTCCGTCTCCGGAGGTCAATGTGATCAGCTCTTTCATTGATCATCTATTGTTCAGAATTAACTACTAAGAATAGTCTTTGGGGAAATCCAAGAAAATCTTCTCATTATAGCAGAGAACAGACAGGTGCCTGGAGTTGATGACATCAGCATCTTCTATGAGTCCCAACATTATGAATCAGTCACTATTTACAATATGGCACATCCAGGGTTCCCAGAGTCTGTGTGCCTTGGGGGGACATGGACCTAAATCCAAAGTAACACCACCTCAAGGGTCCCCAGGGATGAAGCTCACAAAGAGCACAATTCCCCCAAATGCCAGGGCCCATGATCGGGACAAGAGGCTAACATTCAGTCCCCTCCAAAAGCCTCTGTCACCCCATTCCCAGCTTCTTCATTGGATGTGTGGTGGTGCCCATGGACCATTCTCAGCTTCTTCATTGGATGTTTGGTGATGTCCATGGACCATTCCCAGCTTCTTCATTGGATGTGTGGTGATGCCCATGTACCATTCCCAGCTTCTTCATTGGAAGTGTGGTGATGTCCATGGACCATTCTTAGCTTCTTCATTGGATGTGTGGTGATGTCCATGGACCATTCCCTGTTTCTTCACTGGATGTGTGGTGATGTCTAAGGACCATTCCCAGCTTCTTCATTGAATGCATGGTGATGTCCATGGACCATTCCCATCTTCTTCATTGGATGTGTGGTGATGTCCATGTACCATTCCCAGCTTCTTCATTGTTGGATGTGTGTTGATGCCTATGGACCATTCTCAGCTTCTTCATTGGATGTATGGTGATGTCTATGGACCATTCTCAGCTTCTTCATTGGATGTGTGGTGATGTCCATGGACCATTCCCAACTTCTCCATGGGATTTGTGGAGATGACCATGAACAATTCCCAGCTTCTTCATTGGATGTGAGGTGATGTCCATGACCCATTTCCAGCTTCTTCATTGGATGTGTGGTGATGTCCATGGACCATTCCCAGCTTCTTCATTGGATGTGTGGTAATGCCCATGGACCATTCTTAGCTTCTTCAGTGAATGTGTGGTGATGTCTATGGACCATTTCCAGCTTCTTCATTGAATGTGTGGTGATGCCCATGAACCATTCCCAACGTCTTCATTGGATGTGCGGTGATGTCCATGGACCATTCCCAGCTTTTTCATTGAATGTATGGTGTCTATGTATCATTCCCAATGTCGTCATTGGATGTGTGGTGATGTCCATGTACCATTGCCAGCTTCTTCATTGGATGTGTGGTGATGTCCATGGACCATTTCCAGATTCTTCATTGAATGCATTGTGATGTCCATCTGTGAGGGCTTACCCTGGTTGGAGTCCATGGCGCAGAGATGTAGGCTCACCCTTGCAAATAGACACAGCCCACGGTAACAAAGAGATAAGCTACCTGGACTGTGAATCTGTGCACGGGGGCTTGACAGGAATAGCCAAAGGATAGTCAAGGTAAAGCCGCAGTCAGGGATTCCAGAAGACAGGATAACGATAAACAAAGCCGGGGTCTGAAGCCGGGGTCAGTCTTGGAACACTGGAACTATGCAGCAGAAGACAGGAGCACAAGAACACTTGGCAAACATGACAAAATGAACTGCCCAAGCCCTCAGAGTGAGACAGAGTTTTGTACCCAGCTAATTAGGTAACCAGCCTCAGCTGATCCAGGAGTGACAGGTACAGAGAATTGCCCACAGTACTTTATACTAAACTAGGCATGGCTGGAAAGTAGGCTGAATAGAGCTGAGGTGTGGCTCAGAGGTAGAGAAACAGGAGCAACAACTGACCAGTCATGAGTTCAGTACCACCCAGAGCCACTTGGGGTGCCACCATGCCTGGCCGTCTAAAAGGCATGGTAGGGACTGTGACACCATTGACCATTCCCTGTTTCTGTGGTGATCTGCATGGACTATTTCCAGTTTCTTTGTTGGATGTGTGATTTCCATGGACCATGCCCAGCTTCTTCATTGGATGTGCGGTGACGCCTATGGACCATTCCCAGCCTTTTCATTGGATGTGTGGTGACGCCTATGGACCATTCCCAGCCTTTTCACTGGATGTGTGGTGATCTGCATGGACTATTCCCAGTTTCTTTGTTGGATGTGTGATTTCCATGGACCATGCCCAGCTTCTTCATTGGATGTGCGGTGACGCCTATGGACCATTCCCAGCCTTTTCATTGGATGTGTGGTGACGCCTATGGACCATTCCCAGCCTTTTCATTGGATGTGTGGTGATCTGCATGGACCATTGCCAGCTTCTTCGTTGGATGTGTGATTTCCATGGACCATTCCCAGCTTCTTCAATGGATGTGTGGTGGTGTCCATGGACCATTCCCAACCTCTCCATGGGATTTGTGGAGATGACCATTTGTGACGTCTCCCATCCCACACTCTGCTGAGTGCTTCTGTCAGTATATCCCACTTCCTCCAGTTTCACCATCAGAGAGATATATTATTATAGCTGCATTGAATACAAGTCTAGCCGGGAATAGCTTGTAGAATCTTGAATGATTTATCGGACTGAATACAGACTTTTTATACACTTTTAACACAAGGGGTTAGATAACGAGGTAGGGCTGCTCATGGATACTCCCCCCTCCCCTCTAGCAACAACTTAACCACTTGCCGCCCGCGCTATAGGCAATTGACGGTGGCAAAGTGGTTGAATAATCCTGACCGGACGTCATATGATCAGGATTATGAGCCGCTGCGTGCCCCCGGGGGGCGCACATCGCGGCGATCGTTGTTGCGGGGTGTCAGTCTGACACCCAGCAACTACGATCTTGCACAGCTGATCACAGTGTAAATAGGAAGAGCCGGTAATCGGCTTTTCCTCACTCGCGTCTGTCAGACGTGAGAAGAGGAGAGCCAATCGGCTGCTCCTCTGACAGGGGGGGTCTGTGCTGATTAATTATCAGCACAGCCCCCCCGAGGATGCCCACACTGGACCACCAGGGATGCCCAGCAAAAGATAATCCTCCCTAGACCACCAGGGATGCCAGTCAGTGCCACAATTGATGCCAATCAGTGCCCATAATGGATGCCAATCAGTGCCCACAATGGGCATCACTGATTGGCATGCATTATTGTTTGGCACTGATTGGCATCCGTTAGTACAGTATAACACCAATGCCGCCTTTGAGTGCCCACCTGTGCCGCCTGAGTGCCCACCTGTGTCGCCTATCAGTGCCCATCTGTGCCGCCCATCCATGCCAATCCGTGCCAGCTATCAGTGCCAATTTGTGCCACCTATCAGTGCCCATCCGTGTCGCCCATCAGTGCCACCTATCAGTGCTGCCTATCAGTGCCACCTATCAGTGTCCATCAATGCCACCTCATCAGTGCCACTTCATTGGTGCCACATCATTGGTGCCCATCAGTGCCGCCTTATCAGTGCCCATCAGTGTAGCCCCATCAGTGCCCATCAGTGAAGGAGAAAATGTACTTATTTACAAAGTTTTGAAACTGAAACAAAAAAAAATTCAAAATTTTCGGTATTTTTTTATTTGTAGCGCAAAAAATAAAAACCGTAGAGGTGATCAAATACCACCAAAATAAAGCTCTATTTGTGGGAAAAAAATGATAAAAATGTCATTTGGGTACAGTGTAGCACAACCGCGCAATTGTCATTCAAAGTGCGACAGCGCTGAAAGCTGAAAATTGGTCTGGGCAGGAAGGTGTTTAAGTGCCCCCCCGGTATTGAAGTGGTTAAAAGACAATTATATAATTAACACTAGAGGTTGACTGATATGTGTTTTTCTCTGGCCGATATTTAGAAATCGTGGCGGCCGATTTTAAATTTTTTTCTTTTTTTTTCCCCTTCACCTCATAAAATCTAACAGACACCTTTCACACTGGGGCATTTTCCAGGCGCTTTTGGGCTAAAAATAGCGCCTGTAAAAAGCCTGCAAAACGTCTCCCCTGCAGTCTGTGTGGAAGCCCCGCGTGCTCTCTCACTGAGGCGATGCAAGCAGCACGTTTGGAGTGGTGTATGCCCCTCCTCCACCACTCCTGCCCATTGAAATGAATGGTCACCACTGCCGAAGCGCATGCAATGCGATTTGGCAGCAGCGCTTCACGGGCGCATTTAACCTCTTCCTTGGCCGCTAGCTGGGTTATAAGTTCCCCCGCTAGCAGCCAAATATCGCCGCTAAAATGACGGTAAAGCGCCACTAAAACTAGCAGCGTTTTACCGTCAACGCCTCCCCGCTCCAGTGTGAAAGCCGCCTTCATAAGTGATACAGAAAATTTCTTACATTTAAACATTTATTAAACAAAACAAACCTCCAATCAGTTCACTTGTATGTATGATTTAGATAAAAAAAAAAAAAAAACTATATATTAAATATTAAATACACAAAAACAGGTCATCAAAACTTTTGGATGAAAAAAAAAGGGCTAACTTTACTGTTTTGGTTTTTTTTTTTTAAATCATTAGTGTATTTTTTCCCAAAAAAATGCGTTTGAAAGACCTCTGTGCAAATGCCGTGTGACATAAAACAACCGCTATTTTATTCCCTAGGGTCTCTGCTAAAAAAAATATATATAATTTTTGGGGGTTCTAAGCAGGGGCGGACTGACAACTCATGGGGCCCCCGGGCAATGGAGATTATGGGGCCACACAGTATACACACACACACAGTATACAATCAGATGTACACACAGTATACAATCACGCAGTATACACATACACATCATACACATACATGTACACACAGTATACAATCACATGTATACACAGTATACAATCATGCAGTATACACATACATGTACACACAGTATACAATCATGCAGTATACACATACATGTACACACAGTATACAATCACGCAGTATACACATACATGTACACACAGTATACAATCACGCAGTATACACATACATGTACACACAGTATACAATCACGCAGTATACACATACATGTACACACAGTATACAATCACGCAGTATACACATACATGTACACACAGTATACAATCACGCAGTATACACATACATGTACACACAGTATACACAGACATGTCTCTATTGGATGAGAAGGTACTGGAGAGGTGAGGCAGCTATAATCTCAGGATTTTTAGACCAAAAGCATGTCTGTAATGGATATTTCAGACACAGATGTAAAAAAAAAAAAAACACAGATTTTTACATACTGTCCCTGGTTTTACTGAGGCTGGCAACCCTGATGGGGCCCCCTAGTGGGCCGGGGCCCTCTGGCAGTGCCCGAGTGGTCAGTCCGCCCCTGATTCTAAGTGATTTTCTTGCAGAAAATACTGGATTTTTACTTGTAAGCAACAAGTGTCAGAAAAGATTTAGTCTTTAAATGGTTAAACTGAGAACTTCTACACAGAGAGTTCAGTTCAATCAGAAGTGTAAACATTGTATCTCTTTACTCTTTTCTTGGCAGAGCCCAGAGAGGAAACAAGTCGCTTCACTGAATACTCAGGCAACTTACATTGACTTCTATTACAGAAGTCATTTGCAAGTCGCACTGAAGATATAATCTGCCTTTTTATCAGCACTATCAGCTGATGCCGATTAATTGAAAAACTCCAAATATCGGCCGATATATCGGTCGACCTCTAATTAACACAGCACTTAAGGCAGCCTAGGTGACCAGACAGTCCGTCTCCGGAGGTCAATGTGATCAGCTCTTTCATTGATCATCTATTGTTCAGAATTAACTACTAAGAATAGTCTTTGGGGAAATCCAAGAAAATCTTCTCATTATAGCAGAGAACAGACAGGTGCCTGGAGTTGATGACATCAGCATCTTCTATGAGTCCCAACATTATGAATCAGTCACTATTTACAATATGGCACATCCAGGGTTCCCAGAGTCTGTGTGCCTTGGGGGGACATGGACCTAAATTCAAAGTAACACCACCTCAAGGGTCCCCAGGGATGAAGCTCACAAAGAGCACAATTCCCCCAAATGCCAGGGCCCATGATCGGGACAAGAGGCTAACATTCAGTCCCCTCCAAAAGCCCCTGTCACCCCATTTCCAGCTTCTTCATTGGATGTGTGGTGGTGTCAATTTACCATTCTCAGCTTATTCATTGGATGTGTGGTGATGTCCATAGACCATTCCCTGTTTCTTCGGTGGGTCTTGGGGTGGTGTCAATGTACCATTCCCAGCTTCTTCATTGGATGTGTGGTGATGCTCATGTACTATTCCCAGCCTTTTCATTGGATGTGAGGTGATCTGCATGGAACATTCCCAGCTTCTCCGTTGGATGTGTGGTGATGTCCATGTACTATTTCCAGCTTCTTCATTGGATGTGTGGTGATGTCCATGGTCCATTCCCAGCTTCTCCATTGGATGTGTGGTGATGTCCATGTACTATTCCCAGCCTTTTCATTGGATGTGTGGTGATGTCCATGTACTATTCCCAGCCTTTTCATTGGATGTGTGGTGATGCCCATGTACTATTCCCAGCCTTTTCATTGGATGTGTGGTGATGTCCATGTACCATTCCCAGCTTCTCCATTGGATGTTTGGTGATGTCCATGTACTATTCCCAGCCTTTTCATTGGATGTGTGGTGATGCCCATGGACCATTCCCAGCTTCTTCATTGGATGTGTGGTGATGCCCATGGACCATTCCCAGCTTCTCCATTGGATGTGTGGTGATGCCCATGGACCATTCCCAGCTTCTTCATTGGATGTGTGGTGATGCCCATGGACCATTCCCAGCTTCTTCATTGGATGTGTGGTGATGCCCATGGACCATTCCCAGCTTCTCCATTGGATGTGTGGTGATGTCCATGGACCATTCCCAGCTTCTTCATTGGATGTGTGGTGATGCCCATGGACCATTCCCAGCTTCTTCATTGGATGTGTGGTGATGCCCATGGACCATTCCCAGCTTCTCCATTGGATGTGTGGTGATGTCCATGGACTATTCCCAGCCTTTTCATTGGATGTGTGGTGGTGTCCATGGACCATTCCTTTGCATGGAGTCAGTGGTCGGCCACACTTCTGATTGTCTTCATTTTTATATTCCCTCCTCGATATCTTCCCATCTGTTAGCACAGAGCTCACCATAAACAGCTTACAGAAATTGGTGTGGCGCCCCCTCCTGCCAGGAACTCCGTCACAGCAGGTAAATTGTACCAACGAGGGTCCAGGGCGCGATTCCATTTCAGGGAGAGGAGCAAAACTACCCTTCATAGTAATGACCTTCCGCTAACTAAAGGGATAGAAGAGAACCTACACAAGGAGTCAGTACTGGTGTATCAGTGCTGCCCCCTGCTGGCAGGAGGATAAGACAATGGAGGTGTTACTTGTCTTTTGACCTGTATACAGAATCTATTAGATAAAATGATTTGGGGGCGGAGCAGATTCCATGGTGACTCTGCGGAGGTTCCCCTGGTTGGCTGCCCGCTGCCCGCTCACACCAGACACGTCGCCATCTTGGCTGGGCACCGATGATAACATCCCATAAGACGCGGGGCCCCGGGGACCATCTCCCCTTTCTTGTCTCCTCTTATTTTCGTTTTTCTACTTTTAGGGAAGCTGGAGTTCCACTTTAAGTGTTGGCCCCAGTGAGACCTCTGCAGCCTAAGATCGATCGTATCCAATGTCAGCCCGGATTCCATCGTTGGAGGAGTCGTATCATTTGCTCCAGTTGGACGGGAGACCTTCCATAGTCCGGAGGAGGAAATGCCCCCCCCCCCCGCCCCCCCCGTGGAGGAAGCTCCATGTGGTGAGGATCAGAGACGTGATTGGCTCTTGGGGAGACGGATCTCTCTGTGTGTAGAGGACTCCATAGGGAGCCGATCGTTCCCTCTCCTCCTGATGGGTATTAGTGGTGGGATCGCAGGGTGTCACCCCCGGGTAGGTGACCTCTATCAGGAGTGTCATTTCCTGTTACCTGCTCAGCCACAGGTAGCGGGGTGTCCTTTTCCTGAAGATGCCGATTGCCTGGCTGCCTCTGATTTCACACATCCAGGACCTCAGGTGACGGGGGGGGGGGGGGCATCTCCGGATAAATGATCTGCTCAGGTACCCCCCTCCCCCCAGCAACTTCCCATATGCTGACTGCTACCCCACCTACCTACCCAGCACACCAACTGCCATTTCCCTGCTGCTAAGAAACTGCCACTATGGAGGATTCCCCCTGCTGCCAGAGGAGTGAGACTGCCAGAACACAATGCAGGAATCAGACTCTAGAAGTACCTATCTGCTCCTTACAGTGTCACCTGGGGGGTGTAATAGAGGTCAGGCTCTAGAAGTACTTACCTGCTCCTTGTATAGTGTCACCATAGAGCAGGGATATGCAATTAGCGGACTTCCAGCTGTTGCAGAACTACAATTCCCATGAGGCATAGCAAGACACTTAGAGCAACAAGCATGACACCCAGAGACAGAGGCATGATGGGACTTGTAGTTTAGCAATAGCTGGAGGTCCGCTAATTGCATATTTCTGCCATAGAGGATGTTATAGAGGTCAGGCTCTAGAAGTACCTACCTGTTCCTTGTATAGTGTCACCATAGAGGATGTTATAGAGGTCAGGCTCTAGAAGAAGTATAGAGGTCAGGCTCTAGAAGTACCTACCTGCTCCTTATATAGTGTCACCATAGAGGATGTTATAGAGGTCAGGCTCTAGAAGTACCTACCTGCTCCTTGTATAGTGTCACCATAGAGGATGTTATAGAGGTCAGGCTCTAGAAGTATAGAGGTCAGGCTCTAGAAGTATAGAGGTATAGAGGTCAGGCTCTAGAAGGCTGCTCCTAACAATGTCATACCGTGGATGTCCTTTTTCCTGGCAGGCATGCTGGGAGGTGTAGTTCCTCGGTGGGTAGGTGACAGCTGGTTACCTGGGTCAGGTGTAATCCAGGAAAAGCGGAAAGGAATTCCAGCGTCCAATCAGAGTGCAGCTCACCGGCCACACAGATCAAAGTCTATTAACCCCGGAGAGGCCAGATCTGTGTCCGATGTGCAGGGAGAGCAGAACAACCCCCGATAACAGGTCAGCCTGATGACATCATCCCTTATGATGTCATACCTCCATATAGATGGGGGGGTTTATCGTATGACACCCGGGGAGAGGGGGGGGTCACTGCCCCGCCCATCAACTCCTTATTGGACTGTGTCAGATATGGGGGGAGGGATTCTCAGGTGATAGTTGCCCTTTGTGGGGTGGAATCTCTCAGGTGGAGTAGATAGTTGCCCCTCTGTGGGGTGGAATCTCTCAGGTGGAGTAGATAGTTGCCCCTCTGTGGGGTGGAATCTCCCAGGTGTAGATAGTTGCCCTCTGTGGGGTGGAATCTCCCAGGTGGAGTAGATAGTTGCCCTCTGTGGGGTGGAAACTCCCAGGTGTAGATAGTTGCCCCTGTGTGGGGTGGAATCTCCCAGGTGGAGTTGATAGTTGCCCCCCTGTGGGGTGGAATGTCTCAGGTGGAGTAGATAGTTGTCCCCCTGTGGGGTGGAATGTCTCAGGTGGAGCAGATGGTTGCCCCCCTGTGGGGTGGAATCTCTCAGGTGGAGTTGATAGTTGCTCCTCAGGGGGTGGAATGTCTCGGGTGGAGTTGATAGTTGCCCCCCTGTGGAGTGGAATGTCTCAGGTGGATTAGATAGTTGCCCCTCAGGGGGTGGACTCTCTCAGGTGGAGTTGCCCTCTGTGGGGGGCGGGTCGGTAGTTGCCCCCCTGTGGGGTGGAATCTCTCAGGTGGAGTAGATAATTGCCCCCCTATGGGGTGGAATGTCTCAGGTGGAGTAGATAGTTGCCCCCTGTGGGGTGGAGTAGATAGTTGCCCCCCTGTGGGGTGGAATCTCTCAGGTGGAGTTGATAGTTGCCCCCCTGTGGGGTGGAATGTCTCAGGTGGAGCAGATGGTTGCCCCCCTGTGGGGTGGAATCTCTCAGGTGGAGCAGATGGTTGCCCCCCTGTGGGGTGGAATCTCTCAGGTGGAGTTGATAGTTGCCCCCCTGTGGGGTGGAATCTCTCAGGTGGAGCAGATGGTTGCCCCCCTGTGGGGTGGAATCTCTCAGGTGGAGCAGATGGTTGCCCCCCTGTGGGGTGAAATCTCTCAGGTGGAGTTGATAGTTGCCCCCCTGTGGGGTGAAATCTCTCAGGTGGAGTAGATAATTGCCCCCCTATGGGGTGGAATGTCTCAGGTGGAGTAGATAGTTGCCCCCTGTGGGGTGGAGTAGATAGTTGCCCCCCTGTGGGGTGGAATCTCTCAGGTGGAGTTGATAGTTGCCCCCCTGTGGGGTGGAATGTCTCAGGTGGAGCAGATGGTTGCCCCCCTGTGGGGTGGAATCTCTCAGGTGGAGTTGATAGTTGCCCCCCTGTGGGGTGGAATCTCTCAGGTGGAGCAGATGGTTGCCCCCCTGTGGGGTGGAATCTCTCAGGTGGAGCAGATGGTTGCCCCCCTGTGGGGTGAAATCTCTCAGGTGGAGTTGATAGTTGCCCCCCTGTGGGGTGAAATCTCTCAGGTGGAGTTGATAGTTGCCCCCCTGTGGGGTGGAATCTCCCAGGTGGAGTTGCCCCTCTATGGGGGGGGGCGGGGTCGGTAGTTGCCCCCCGTGGGGCGGACTCCTCGCAGTGCGGGGGAGGGGAGGGGGAGGTCACGTGGTGGCGGATGATACTTTGTTACCTCGGAGTGTCGGGAGCGCGCTCTGTATTCTCCGGCCAGGCGGGGGCGCGCGGTGTCTCCGGGCCCCGGGCGGGCGGAGGAAGATGGCGGAGGCGGCGGAAAGTTTACCGGAACTCTGGTCGTATGGGGTGTGCGGGGACGGACGGGTGTTTTTCATCGAGTAAGGAGGGGGAGGGGCGATACAATGTATATACAATGTCTCCACACATCGTCCGATCTCATCTCCTCTCCTCTCCCCGCAGTGATCGGAGCCGGAGCACAACCTGGCTGCACCCCCGGACAGGGGAGCCCGTCAACTCCGGACACATGATCCGATCAGGTAAGGACACCTACCTACCGACCCGACTACCTACCTACCTACCAACCCACCCCACATACCTGACAACTCCAGACACCTGATCCGATCAGGTAACGACACCTACCGACCCGACTACCTACCTACCTCACTACACACCCCCCATACCTGACAACTCTGGACACATTATCCGATCAGGTAAAACTACCTACTGACCCGACTACCTACCTCACTACCTACCAACCCACCCAACTACCTACCACACTACACACTCACAATACTTACCTGACAACTCCGGACACATGATCTGATCAGGTAATGACACTACCTACCGACCCGACTACCTACCTACCCCATATACCCGACTACCTACCGACCCGACTACCTACCTACCCCATATACCCGACTACCTACCGACCCACTCAACTACCTACCTACCACACTACCCACCCCGCCATACCTGACAACTCCGGACACATGATCCGATCAGGTAACAACACTACCTACCCACACCACATATTTGACTGCATACTGACCCACTCCACTACATACCACACTACACACCCACAATACTTACCTGACAACTCCGGACACATGATCCGATCAGGTAACGCCACTACCTACCACACTTACCTGACTACCTACCTACCCAACTACACTACCAACTGCGCATACCTGACAACTCCGGACACATGATCCATTCAGGTAACCCACCTACCTACCAACCCACCACACTACCCAACTACCCACCCCACATACTCATGATCCAATCAGGTAACAACTACCTACCTACCACACAATACTTGCCTGACAACACCGGACATGATCAGCTCAGTTAACAGGACTACCTACCTTAACTACCTTCCTGAGTATCTACCCCACAATACTTGCCGGACAACTCCGGACACATGATCAGCTCAGGTAACTACACAATGCCCACCCTGCACTACTTACTTGACACTGACCACTCCCCTGACTGCCCACTATCCTTACCTTACCTACTGCAGCCAGAGGAGTGAGACTGTCAGTGAGGTGTGAGGCCTTGGCAGTACTCCCCCTGTAGAAGGGATTTTTCTGGTGGTCAGGTGGATTCGGTATGAATTTGGAAATGTTGTAGAACTAGAAGTGCCAGCAATCTCCCCCCAGGTGGGGAGGACACTCCCAGGTTGTGGATTGATGGGGGTTGTAGTCCGGCTGTGTCTGAGCTCACCGCTCATCATCTGCTGAATTAATGTGTTTGGGGGAGGGGGGGCATCTTTAGTCCGTGACCAGAAGAACGTGGGGGGTGCAGAGGGCTCCTGGGGTTTGGGGAGGACATTTTGGGGCTGGGAAGGGCATTTGTAGTCAGGACAGGTGTCTGTGTTTGGGGAATGTAATCTGGGAAGTGTGGCGGGCATCTGTGGTTGGGTAAACATGACTGTGGTTTGTCATTAAGGAAAGTGCTCATGGCTGGGGATGGTGTTTGGGGGGGATGCCCGTGGCTACACACGGTGTCTGTGGTTTGTCGTTTGGGGGAGGTGCTCGTGGCTGGGGATGGTGTCTGTGGTTTGTCGTTTGGGGGAGGTGCTCGTGGCTGGGGATGGTGTCTGTGGTTTCATGGTTGGGGGGGGTGGCCGTGGCTGGTGTCTGTGGTTTCATGGTTGGGGGGGGGGTGGCCGTGGCTGGTGTCTGTGGTTTCATGGTTGGGGGGGTGGCCGTGGCTGGTGTCTGTGGTTTCATGGTTGGGGGTGTGGCCGTGGCTGGTGTCTGTGGTTTCATGGTTGGGGAGGGTGGCCGTGGCTGGGGATGGTGTCTGTGGTTTCATGGTTGGGGAGGGTGGCCGTGGCTGGGGATGGTGTCTGTGGTTTTATGGTTGGGGAGGGTGGCCGTGGCTGGGGATGGTGTCTGTGGTTTCATGGTTGGGGAGGGTGGCTGGGGATGGTGTCTGTGGTTTCATGGTTGGGGAGGGTGGCTGGGGATGGTGTCTGTGGTTTCATGGTTGGGGAGGGTGGCTGGGGATGGTGTCTGTGGTTTCATGGTTGGGGAGGGGGGCCGTGGCCGTGGCTGGGGATGGTGTCTGTGTGGTTTCATGGTTGGGGAGGGTGGCTGGGGATGGTGTCTGTGGTTTCATGGTTGGGGAGGGTGGCTGGGGATGGTGTCTGTGGTTTCATGGTTGGGGAGGGGGGCCGTGGCCGTGGCTGGGGATGGTGTCTGTGTGGTTTCATGGTTGGGGAGGGTGGCCGTGGCCGGGGTTGGTGTCTGTGTGGTTTCATGGTTGGGGAGGGTGGCCGTGGCCGGGGATGGTGTCTGTGTGGTTTCATGGTTGGGGAGGGTGGCCGTGGCCGGGGATGGTGTCTGTGTGGTTTCATGGTTGGGGAGGGTGGCCGTGGCCGGGGATGGTGTCTGTGTGGTTTCATGGTTGGGGAGGGTGGCCGTGGCCGGGGATGGTGTCTGTGTGGTTTCATGGTTGGGGAGGGTGGCCGTAGCCGGGGATGGTGTCTGTGTGGTTTCATGGTTGGGGAGGGTGGCCGTGGCCGGGGATGGTGTCTGTGTGGTTTCATGGTTGGGGAGGGTGGCCGTGGCCGGGGATGGTGTCTGTGTGGTTTCATGGTTGGGGAGGGTGGCCGTGGCCGGGGATGGTGTCTGTGTGGTTTCATGGTTGGGGAGGGTGGCCGGGGATGGTGTCTGTGTGGTTTCATGGTTGGGGAGGGTGGCCGTGGCCGGGGATGGTGTCTGTGTGGTTTCGTGGCCGGGTAGGATGTCTGTGGTTTCTTGGTCGGGGGAGGATGTTCATGGCTAGGGGTGGTGTCTGTGGCTTCATGGTCGGGGAGGGTGCCCTTGGCTGGTAATGGTGTTTGTGGTCGGGGGATGTCCATGACTACACACGGTGTCTGTGGTTTGCCGTTGGGGGAACGTGCTTGTGACTGGAGATGATGTCTGTGGTTTCATGGTTGGGGAGGGTGGCCGTGGCTGGGGATGGTGTCTGTGGTTTCATGGTTGGGGGGGTGGCCGTGGCTGGTGTCTGTGGTTTCATGGTTGGGGATGGTGTCTGTGGTTTCATGGTTGGCGGATGGTGCCCGTGGCTGGGGATGATATCTGTGGTTTCATGGTTGGGGAGGGTGCCTGTAGCTGGGGATGATGTCTGTGGTTTCATGGTTGGGGAGGGTGCCCGTAGCCGGGGATGGTGTCTGTGGTTTCATGGTTGGGGAGGGTGCCCGTGGCTGGGGATGATATCTGTGGTTTCATGGTTGGGGAGGGTGCCCCTGGTTTCATGGTTGGGGAGGGTGCCCTTGGCTGGGGAGGATGTCTTTGGTTTCATGGTCGGGGGGGGGGGTGTTTGTGGCTAGGGATGGTGTCTGTGGTTGGGGAAGGTGCTCATGGCTGGGGATGGTGTCTGTGGGTTGTGGTCCAGGAGGATGTTCATATCTAGAGATGATGTCTGTGGTTTCATGGTTGGGGATGGTGTCTGTGGTTTCTTGGTCGGGGGAGGATGTTCGTGGTTAGGGGTGTTGTCTGTGGCTTCATGGTCGGGGAGGGTGCCCTTGGCTGGGAATGGTGTTTGTGGTCGGGGGATGCCCGTGGCTACACATGGTGTCTGTGGTTTGCCGTTGGGGAAGGTGCTCGTGGCTGGGGATGATGTCTGTGGTTTCATGGTTGGGGAGGGTGCCCGTAGCTGGGGATGGTGTCTGTGGTTTCATGGTTCGAGAGGATGTTCGTAGCTAGGGATGGTATCCATGGCTAGGGGTAGTGTCTGTGGCTTTGTGATCTGGGAGGGTGTCCTTGGCTGGGAATGGTGTCTCTGGTATGTGGTCGGAGGGATGCCCGTGGCTACACACGGTGTCTGTGGTTTGTCGTTGGGGAAAGGTGCCCGTGGCTGGGTATTATATCTGTGGTTTCATGGTTGGGGAGGGTGCCCATGGCTGGGGATGGCGTCTGTGGTTTGTTGTTGGGGAAGGTGCCCATGGCTGGGGATGGTGTCTGTGGGTTGTGGTCAGGGAGGGTACCAGTGGCTGGGGATGGTGTTTGTGGTTACATGGTCAGGGAGGATGTTCGTGGCTAGGGGTGGTGTCTGTGGCTTCATGGTCTGGGAGGGTGCCCTTGGCTGGGAGTGGTATGTGATGTGGTTTGTGGCTTGGAATGATATCTGTGGTTTCATGGTTAGGGAGGGTGCCCGTGGCTGGGGATGGTGTCTGTGGTTTTATGGTTGGGAAGGGTGCATGTGGTTGGGGATGGTGTCTGTGGTTTGCCATTGGGGAAGGTGTCTGTGGTTTTGTGGTCGGGGAGGATGTCTGTGGTTTCATGGTCGGGGAGGATGTTAGTGGGTAGGGTTGGTGTCTGTGGCTTCATGATCTGGGAGGGTGCCCTTGGCTGGGAATGGTGTCTGTGGTCGGGGGGATGCCCATGGCTACACATGGCGTCTATGGTTTAGTGTTTGGGAAGGTGCTCGTGGCTGGGGATGATATCTGTGGCTTCATGTTTGAAGGGTGCCCGTAGCTGGAGATGGTGTCTGTGGTTTGTGGCTGGGGATGGTGTCTGTGGTTTTGTGGTCGGGGAGGGTGCCCGTGGTTGGGGATGTTCGTGGCTAGGGATGGTGTCTGTGGTTTCATGGTCGGAGAGGATGTTCATGGCTAGGGATGGCATCTGTAGTTTCATGGTCAGGGAGGATGTCCGTGGCTAGGGATGGTGTCTGTGGTTTGCCATTGGGGAAGGCATCTGTGGTTTTGTGGTCGGGGAGGATGTCTGTGGTTTCATAGTTGGGGAGGGTGCCTGTGGCTTGGGAGGATGTTCGTGGCTAGGGATGGTGTTTGTGATTTGGGGATGGTGTCTGTGGTTTGTCATTGGGAAGGGGTGCCCATGGCTGGGAATGGTGTCTGTGGTTTGTGGCCAGGATGCCTGTGGCTACACATGGTGTCTGTGGTTTTGTTGTTGGGGAGGGTGCCCGTGGCTGGGGATGGTGTCTGTGGTTTCATGGTTGGGGAGGATGTCGTTGGCTGGGGATGTCTGTGGTCTTGTGGTTGGGGAGGGTACCTGTGGCCGGGGATGGTGTCTGGTTTGTGGTTGGGGAAGGCGCTCATGGCTGGGGATGGTGTCTGTGGTTTCATGGTTGGGGAGGATGTCCGTGGCTAGGGATGGTGTCTGTGGTTTTGTGGTCGGGGAGGGTACCCGTGGCTGGGAATGGTGTTTGTGGTCCGGAAAGATGCCTGTGGCTAGAGGTAGTGTCTGTGGTTTCGTGGTCGGGAGGGTGTCTGTGGTTTTGTGGTTGGACAGGATGACCGGGCTAGGGAGGGAGTTTGTTGTTTGGGGTGTTGGAGAAGGCGTCTGTGATTGGGGAAGGTGTTTATATCTTTGGCCTGGGAGGATGTTTGAGGGCATGAAGGGTGTCTTTGGTCTGTGGCCGGAAAGGATGTGTTGTGGTGGGGCAGATGTTTGTGGCCAGGGAGACAGCTTGTGGTCTAGGGCAAGGGAGGATATCTGTGGACTTTGGCTGGGGAGGGCTTCAGTGGTCTGTGGTCTGGGGAGGGTGTCTGAATTCTGTGGGTGGGGAGAGTGTTTGTTTGTGGTTAGGCAGGGTGCCTGGGTGTAAGAAGGTGGTCTGTAGCCAGTGCGGGTGGAGAAGGTATTTGTGTTCTGGGTGGGTTCTGTGGTTGTCAAGGTTGCCTTTGGTTTGTGGTCTATGACTATGTCTATCTGTGGCTGTGGATAGGTGGTTGGGTAAGGTATCCAGTCTGTGACTGGGGAAGGGTGGTTGGTCAGTAGCTGGCCTCTGGTTTGGGAGGGTGGTCGGTGTGGGTGGGGGGGTGTCCGGTTTATGGTTGGGGAGGGTGTGGTCGGTCTGGGGAAGGTGTCTGGCCTCTGGTTGGGGAGGGTGGTCAGTGTGTGGGGGGGTGGTCTGGTGTATGGTTGGGGGAAGGGGCTGGCCTTTGGTTGTGGAGGGTGGACGGTCTTTGGGGGTGGGGGGGGGGGGGTGGTGTCTGGTTTATGGTTGGGGAAGGTGTCTGGCTTTTGGTTGGGGAGGGTGGTTGGTCTGGGGGGGTGTATCTGGTTTATGGTTGGGGAGGGTGGTTGGTCTGGGGAAGGTGTCTGGCCTTTGGTTGGGGAGGGGTGGACGGTCTTTGGGGGTGGGGGGGGGGGTGGTGTCTGGTTTATGGTTGGGGAAGGTGTCTGGCTTTTGGTTGGGGAGGGTGGTTGGTCTGGGGGGGTGTATCTGGTTTATGGTTGGGGAGGGTGGTTGGTCTGGGGAAGGTGTCTGGCCTTTGGTTGGGGAGGGTGGACGGTCTTGGGGGTGGGGGGGGGTGGTATCTGGTTTATGGTTGGGGAAGGTGTCTGGCTTTTGGTTGGGGAGGGTGGTTGGTCTGGGGGGTGTATCTGGTTTATGGTTGGGGAGAGTGGTTGGTCTGGGGAAGGTGTCTGGCCTTTGGTTGGGGAGGGTGGTCGGTCTGGGGGGTGGTATCTGGTTTATGGTTGGGGAAGGTGTCCGGCCCTTGGTTGGGGAGGGTGGTCGGTCTGGGGGGGGGGGGGGGTGGTATCTGGTTTATGGTTGGGGAAGGTGTCTGGCCTTTGGTTGGGGAGAGTGGATGGTGTGGGGGGGGGGGGGGGTCTGGTTTATGGTTGGGGAGGGTGGTTGGTCTGGGGAAGGTGTCTAGCCTTTGGTTGAGGAGGGTGTTGGTCTGGGGGTGGGGGGGGGGGTGGGGTGGTATCTGGTTTATGGTCGGGGAAGATGTATGGCCTTCGGTCTGTGACAATACCTGGGATCCCTGTTTTGTGGCTCTTGTGGTCAGCCTGTAGCTGTGGGTTGGGGGGCTGTGTTTTCCTCCTGGCTCGGCTCGGTTTTCTCTCGGTAAGATTGTGATCTGTTGTCACATTGCTGTTCCTGGTGGCGTTGGTCGGATTGCTGTTCCTGGTGGCGTTGGTCGGATTGCTGTTCCTGGTGGCGTTGGTCGGATTGCTGTTCCTGGTGGCGTTGGTCGGATTGCTGTTCCTGGTGGCGTTGGTCGGATTGCTGTTCCTGGTGGCGTTGGTCGGATTGCTGTTCCTGGTGGCGTTGGTCGGATTGCTGTTCCTGGTGGCGTTGGTCGGATTGCTGTTCCTGGTGGCGTTGGTCGGATTGCTGTTCCTGGTGGCGTTGGTCGGATTGCTGTTCCTGGTGGCGTTGGTCGGATTGCTGTTCCTGGTGGCGTTGGTCGGATTGCTGTTCCTGGTGGCGTTGGTCGGATTGCTGTTCCTGGTGGCGTTGGTCGGATTGCTGTTCCTGGTGGCGTTGGTCGGATTGCTGTTCCTGGTGGCGTTGGTCGGATTGCTGTTCCTGGTGGCGTTGGTCGGATTGCTGTTCCTGGTGGCGTTGGTCGGATTGCTGTTCCTGGTGGCGTTGGTCGGATTGCTGTTCCTGGTGGCGTTGGTCGGATTGCTGTTCCTGGCGGCGTTGGTCGGATTGCTGTTCCTGGCGGCGTTGGTCGGATTGCTGTTCCTGGCGGCGTTGGTCGGATTGCTGTTCCTGGCGGCGTTGGTCGGATTGCTGTTCCTGGTGGCGTTGGTCGGATTGCTGTTCCTGGCGGCGTTGGTCGGATTGCTGTTCCTGGCGGCGTTGGTCGGATTGCTGTTCCTGGCGGCGTTGGTCGGATTGCTGTTCCTGGCGGCGTTGGTCGGATTGCTGTTCCTGGCGGCATTGGTCGGATTGCTGTTCCTGGCGGCGTTGGTGGGATTGCTGTCTGACCACTGACTGTATACGGGTATATGTCTCACCAATATACACGATGTTACCAAAAGTATTGGGACGCCTACCTTTAATGCCCCCCAGTCTTAGTCCGGAGGGTTCAATATTGAGTTGGGCCTTTGCAGCTATAACAGCTTCACCTCTTCTGGGAAGGCCGTCCACAAGGTTTAGGAGGGTGTCTATGGGAATGTTTGACCATTCTTCCAGAAGTGCATCTATGAGGTCAGGTACTGATGTTGGATGAGAAGGCCCAGCTCGCAGTCTCCGCTCTAATTCATCCCAAAGGTGTTCTGTCAGGTTGAGGTCAGGACTCCGTGCAGGCCAGTCGAGTTCCTCCACCCCAAACTCACTCATCTGTGTCTTTATAGACTTTGCTTTGTGCACTGGTGTGTGGTTGTGGGGGGAGTGGAGGGGGGTGGAGGGGGGATTATGGTGAGGGTTGTTTTTCAGGGGTTGGGTTTGACCCCTTAGTTCCAGTGAGGGGAACTCTTAAGGCGTCAGCACACCAAGACATTTTGGACAATTTCATGCTCCCAACTTTGTGGGAGGAGTTTGGGGGACGGCCCCTTCCTGTTCCACCATGACTGCCCACCAGTGCACAAAGCAAGGTCCATAGAGACAGGGATGGGGGAGTTTGGGGAGGACCACAGGAAATAAATTTGTCAGTATGGATGGGGGAATCCCTCCTGCCGGCCATTGTGTTCTCCGGGGGGAGAGAGCGGTGATTGTTGCTGGTTGTACCCAAGCTGACGGATCGATCGGTGAATTCAGCTTGCCATGCATGGTTTGAATCTCAGCGGGTTCCTGGTGACCCGTGCATGGCCTGCCTTGGGTCCCGGAATTGTCGGCCGTTTCTCTGGAATGTTGGGAGTTCGTTGATCCTGATCTATTTATAATATACGATCCCGGATCCCTCCGATCCCTCTTCAAGGTTCATACAATGCGGGGGGGGGGGGGATCTGTGGGGTCTGTAAGTCGTCTGTCTCTATAATCTCCTATTTATGGATGTCAGTGGAACATTTCAGGGTAATAAGAAACGCGTCAGGGTGTGAAACGCGTCTCGCTGTACCTGTCCTCTGGTGTTCTTCGTGTCACGGATTTTACAATAAAGAGACTCATCACTCGGTGTGCAGCCATCCAAATTACCCCCCGGGGAGGAGTCCATTCCCCTTCCTACCTGGTTCCATCGCCTTCTCTTCCTATTGTCTATAATACCCTCACCAAGCCAATGAAGGGGGTCATGTCACCCCTACACAGCCCCCCATCTCCAGGTACAGGGGGGGTCATGTCACCCCTACACAGCCCCCCATCTCCAGGTACAGGGGGGGTCATGTCACCCCTACACAGCCCCCCATCTCCAGGTACAGGAGTCATGTCACCCCTACACAGCCCCCCATCTCCAGGTACAGGGGGTCGCCAAGCCAATGAAGGGGGTCATGTCACCCTTACACAGCCCCCCCCCCCCATTTCCAGGTACGGGGGGGTCACCAAGCCAATGAAGTAGGGCTGAAACAACAAATCAATTATGAAATGACTACTTTCATAATCAATCGGCCAGTAGAATAATGGGGGTTATAGTACAAAACGAGAAAGTAATCTCTACTGTAAATGTCACTTTCATAGTTCTACGGTAAAAAAAATGAACCCCTCACAGTGGTGATTATTTGCTTTTTTTTTTTTTTTTTTAATACTATAAAGGAAGAAAATCAAACAAACGTTCTTAAAATTATTATTTTTTTTTTTTTTTATAAAAAAAATAATAATCTGAGTCTGATTTAGCAGATTCAGCTCCTCTAATAGTGTGTGTGTGTGTATATATATATATAGTATATATCTCTCTCCTCTAATAGTGTGTGTGTGTGTGTATATATATAGTATATATCTCTCCTCTAATAGTGTGTGTGTGTGTGTGTGTATATATATATATAGTATATAGCTCTCTCCTCTAATAGTATACACAGTATATCTCTTCATTCTCAGAGTAGATTATTTTGCTCTCTAACCATATAGTTGGTTATTATGTATCACTGTATAGAGATATTTAAGAATAAATTGCCTTTTTTTTTTTAAACTTTACATATTAACTAAATTATACACCACAATTTTTTTTTAAGGTTATTAACTGATTTATTCGAAGCAATAATCGGCCAGCTAATTGATTATGAAAATAATTGTTAGTTGCAGCCCTAAAATGAAGGGGGTCATGTCACGTCTGCACAGCCCCCCTCCCCCCAATCTCCAGGTACAGGGGGGGTTATAATAATAGGACATTTATATTCCCGCACATGTACATGGAAGTTACTAATCTTGTCCTCAGCCAATGTGAGACTTGTGTGATGTCACAGTGCGGGGGGATGATGTGTCCTGGCGGGCGATTGGTCGGGGTGCTGTGTGTTTGTTTCGGGGAGATAAGTCTGGTTGGTAAATCCGGCACTGATGGCGTTTCCCCTCCTGACCGCTCTGTCTGATTAATCCTCACCACTCGCCGCTCACATTTAATTACCGTCCGTCTGGCGAGTCACTAATCTGGAGAATGTCGCCCCTCGCCACCTTCTGTCCGCATCCTCACTAAATGAACAGTATGCCAGGCGTTAACCCTCTCCCTGCCGGACACCCGACCGCCGTTAACCCTCTCCCTGCCGGACACCCGACCGCCGTTAACCCTCTCCCTGCCGGACCGACACCCGACCGCCGTTAACCCTCTCCCTGCCGGACACCCGACCGCCGTTAACCCTCTCCCTGCCGGACACCCGACCGCCGTTAACCCTCTCCCTGCCGGACACCCCGACCGCCGTTAACCCTCTCCCTGCCGGACACCCGACCATAACCACCATTAACACTCTCCCTGTCGAGCAACCCCAGAGCCCAGCCAGTGACATGGGTCATCATTGCAGACTGCGTGATCTGATCCAAAAGCAGGCCTGGCCAAATCTCACACTGGTAATGTGCTTTGGTTACACATGGCTAATCCCAACCCCAATCTATGCCGAATCTCTTCACCTAAGTGCACGACGTGACAAATATTGAAAACCCGGAATCTGGTCGGAGCCTCCTGTATACCGGCAGATCCGGCACCCCAGAATGTGGTCGGGGCCTCCTGTATACCGGCAGATCCGGCACCCCAGAATGTGGTCGGAGCCTCCTGTATACCGGCAGATCCGGCACCCCAGAATGTGGTCGGGGCCTCCTGTATACCGGCAGATCTAGTACCCAGAATGTGGTCGGGGCCTCCTGTATACCGGCAGATCCGGCACCCCAGAATGTGGTCGGGGCCTCCTGTATACCGGCAGATCTAGTACCCCAGAATCTGGTCGGGGCCTCCTGTATACCGGCAGATCCGGCACCCCAGAATGTGGTTGGGGTCACATTCACATGTGTGAATGTGGCCCTAAGGAGCGCCCGTGTCAGTCCCCCCCCCCCCCCATCCTTATTACACATGAGTCCTCCCTGTTCTTGTAGCGGATTGGTCTTCCCAATTGTCGTATTTTGTACTTCTCTATGGTACTTGTATCTAATATCTTCCTGTTTTCTCTTCTCAGATCTCCCCCGTGGCTGGGAAGAAGGATTCACGGAGGAAGGGGCCAGCTTCTTCATAGAGTGAGTACATTTCCGTGGTGTCAGTGGGCCGGGCAGTTCTCTGGTAATTGCTGAGATCCGCAGTGTGTGTGCGATGCTCTGCAGGGACT